>NW_006159718.1:1690349-1723991 GCF_000334495.1 Tupaia belangeri chinensis
GGAGGGAGGGGGGGAGGGAGGGAAGGAAGGAAGGAAGGAAGGAAGGAAGGGGAAAATGAGGAAGTAGGCCCTATTATAAAGGTGATTATAACTTTCAGAATTTTCGTATGTATCCATGGGGCTATAGACTGGTAGCTCTTGTGCAGTAATGTATGTGTCTGGGTTTGGAATCTGGCTAAGGCTCCAGTCATGCAGTGAGGTGACAGCATTTGTTTCCCTCGGTGTTCTGGAAGAATTGCATAAGACTGAAATTCTTTCATCCTTGAATGTTTGGTTGAATTCATTCCATGTGGGCCTGGAATTTCTTCTGAGTCTCTTGCAAAGAGCACGGTCGAATCTGGCCTTTCTCAGTTCCGACTATTCTTGAGAGGTTAGTCCGTTTACATTCTGCATGGAAAAATGCTGAGTTCAAGTTCACAGAACTAGTCAAATAATCTCTTTCTTTCCTCCATTAACTTCTTGCAATAACTCCTTCATTTTATTTATTTATTATTTTAGTAATTACTCTAGGACTAGTGATCCGTATTTTAAACTTCCAGCCTCAAGTTCGATTAACAGCGTACCATTTCAAACCTCACACTTTCCTCATCTGATGTTACAACTTTCTACCTCACACCTCCCACTTGTCATTTCCACTGTAATAACTAAAGAGCAGTATATTACATATGTGCAACCTCCTTTTGTTAAAAGAATTATTTAGTTTAATTTAATTAATTTATTTATTTGAACAGAGAGGGACAGAGTGAGAAAAGAGAGAGAGGGAAAGTGAGAAACCAAGCTGCCAGGTCCAGGACTCGAACCGTGGTCAATGATGTGAGTGTCCAGCACCTTAACCACCACACCACCTGCCAGCTCCTACTACTTCCTTTTTAGTGCTACTGTACCAGTTTACAATTCCGCTATACATAATAAACCCTACCTTATGATGTCATCATTTTTATTTTGAACGGTCATTATTTATAGAAGTTATAAGAAAAAAAGTAGCCTTTTATACATAACTGCTTATTTATCATTTCTGTTGCCTTTATTTACTTCCTATTTAACTCTGACATCATTTTTCCTTGGCTTTAAGGATATCGTTTAATTTCTTCTATTGCAGGTGTGCTGGCAATGCATTCTCGCAGTTTTGTTTGTCAGGAAGTTTCTTTATTAAACCCTCCTTTGGGAACAATGTTTTGGTTTATACTCTGGGATGACCAACCCATTTCTATCCCAGCAACTTAAGGGTCCCATTCCACCATATTCCGGCCTTCTCTCATCCTGGCGAGAAGTCAGCGGTCATTCTCATCTCTGCTCCCACCTGTACAGTGGGACTTTTTTCCACTGGATAATTTCAAGATTTGCTCTCTGTTTTTTTTTTTTGTTTTTTTTTTGGGGGGGGGAGGTTTTTGCTATAGGGCATGTGCGCTCACCAGACAGACAGAGAGAGACATAGAGACAGAAAGCGAGAAATCACCCCCCCAGGGGGAATGGCCATGCCGCAATCCTTTCTCCTCCATTCTCCTCTCAGGATCTTGGGCACGCACGCACACGCACCCGGCGTGAGTTTAAGCCACTGGGTCCAGGATTTGAATCACAGTCGACTACATGGGAGTCCAGTGACATAGCCATTACGCTAACTGCTGGTCCCCTCTCTCTTTGGTTTTCAGCAGTTTTACTATGCTATACCAAGAAGTGGTTTTTTTCCTGTAGTTATCCTCCTTGGAGTTCACTAAACTTCTTAGAACCATAAGTCAAAGTTTTTCATCAAAATTTAAATTTCAAGATTTCTCCCCCTGTGTGATTATTGGTCTATTTTCCTCCTGGATATCCTATTTACATATATGTTAGACTATATATGTTAGACCACATAGCCTTGAGGTTCAGCTGAATATTTTTTTTCTTATCTGTTCTTCAGAGTAAATTATTCCTTTAGATCTGTACTCAATTTTAATATGATACTTCTTTATCTTTAATCTTTTGATATGACCATTTGATAAATTTTTCACCACTAAATTTCAAAATTCACAAATATATATTTTAATAGTCTCCCTTTGTCTGTGATGGTGCCCAGTATTCTCACTTACTAAGGTAATGTCCCCTTAACTCATTACATATATTTACTTTACTCAAGTACTTATATAGTAACTGTTTTCAAGTTTTGTTTGTTTTGTTTAAATATTTGTTTTGTTCTGTTTTTTAGAATTTATTTCCTTTGTTAAACCCTTGTTAAGGGCCATTTTGTGATCAATCCCTACTGATTTTTTTTTCCCCCATGACAGTGGGTCACATTTTTTTTAGTTCTGTCCATATTTAATGATTTTTAATTTTATAGTGAAATTTTTGGTTAGGTCGTAGAGACAGGATTTTATACTGAACTGTGTTGGTTAAGTTGTAGAGATTTAGGATTCTGTTATCTTCCTCTGAAGAGTGTCAGCTTTTGTTCTAGTAGGTAGTTTGATGACTATCTGCTCACCTTGGAATTGAGTAGGTGGTTTACATTTTATTATGGAATATCTGTTGAAAGCCAAATATGTTTCTCTAGAATCTCGAACATGGCAAGACTCAATCTCCAAAGTATGTCTGTCATTAGAATCCTGTTAGGGTTTGCTCTGAGACTTCGTTAGAAAAATGTACATGCCTTACTTCAGCATTTAATCCTTCCTTTGGAAGGAAGACCTAAAGGTGTCTTAACTAAATATGTCCGATATTCCTGCATGCTGCTGGAACCCTAGTATATGTTCCATTCTTTATCCTATAGTGTTACATCTTGTACACCTCACTTTAAAAGTGCACAGCTCAGCTATTCATCAAGGACTTAGACTCAGGAAAAACTTATTTTTGGCTCCCTACACTCTACTACCTGCCCCTTAAAATCCTGACCTTTTGTTTCCACAAACACTAATGTTTGCCTCATCTGATTAGTAATACTACTATTCTCCACTTGGATTCCAGCTCATCACACTCTCATTAGAAATTGTTCCTCATGCAAAAAACTGAGGCGGTGCTGAAGTTCGCCTAACAGATTACCCTTCTTTGTGAGTAACCTCCACACTGTTTTCAGTAGCAGTTGCACCATTTCACATCCTTACTAGCGAGGAAAAAGACTTTCTGTTTCTCCACATGACTTGCCAAGGTTTGTCTTCCATTTGTATAACAACACCCTAATGGGTATCAAGTGTTAATCTCACTGCGGTTTTGATTTGCATTTCCTTGGTGATTAGTGATGTTGAACATCTTTTCATGTGTTTGATGGTATATATTCTTTGGATAAAAATCCATTCTAACCCTTTGTCCATTTAAGAAAATGGTCTCTTCCATGAGTGAGAGAAACAGCAAGAGAGAAAGAGAAAGAAAGAGGGAGAGACAGCACCCCTAGAAGAGTCTTAATACCATAATCCATCCCTAGCTTCAGCCAAGCCCAGATCATGAGCATGTGCATACCCAGCAATCTCAAGGAGGTCTCCAGATACGAACCCATAACCTTTCTATGCATGTCAGTCTCACAGAGATTGTGTCTTACTGCTGTGCCACCAGATGACCAGTACCCCCCCTTTTTGTAGGTTTTCACCATAGGGCACATGTGCTCACCAGAGAGAGACAGAGAGAAAGAAAGTGAGAAATCAGCCCCCAGGGGGATGGCTATACCATAATCCCTTCTCCTCCATTCTCTTCCTAGAATTTTGGGCATGCATGCACACACACTGGGCGCCATTTTCAAGCTGTCAGGTCTGGAACTGCGGTTAGCCATGTGGAAATCTAGCACCTTAACTGCCATGCCACCTTCTGGCCCCCTATTTTTTAATTGGGTTATTTGGGCTTTATTATTGAATTACAGGGCTTTATATGTTCTGTTACTTATTTCTTATCCAATTTCTTATCCAAGAAAATCCTAATTTTATATAGTAACCAAATGAAAATTTTAAATATATCTATTATATTTAGTCCTTCCATTGCTTAAACTCTTCAGGGGTGATTCCCACTGGATATAGCATGAAGAACCATGGGTCATGGGCAGGCCTCTGGCTGCCTCTCTAACCAAGGGCCCTTAGAGCCTGTAGACTTATCTCAGAATATCTTATCTGCCAGATTCCTGGATTTCAATCTCCTCATGTGACCAACTCAGTCACATTTTCTAGAATTCAGCTTAAATAACAACTTTTCATGGGACCAGCAGTTAGCGTAATGGCTATGTCGCTGGACTCCCACATAGTTGACCATGGTTTGCTTCCCCGACCTGGTGGCTTAAACTCATACCAGGCGTGTGTGCGTGTGTGCCCAAGATCCCAAGAGGAGAAGGGACTGTGGCGTGGCCATCCCACCTGGGGGTGATTTCTCACTTTCTGTCTCTCTGTCTCTCTCTGTCTGTCTGGCGAGCGCACGCACCCTATAGCAATAAATAAAAAATTAAAATTAAAATTAAAAAAATTAAAAAAGACAACTTTTCAGAAACTCTCTGTCTTACAAAAATAATAACACCTTCCCCTATTCCCATTGTTTTTTTGTTACAAGACCCTGTTTATTCTCTTTGTGGTACTAGTTGCAGTTCTAAATATTGTATTTTCTTACTTTTATATTATCTATTTCTCTTTCTAGAAAGTTCGCTATGATGTATGACCCATGCAAGAAGGAGTATATTCTCTTTCGTTCTGGTGTCACCTTGACTAGAAATAGAAACTTCAATATTCACAAATTAGCTGACATTATTAACCACATTTGTAGGCCAAAAGTCATCTCGATAGCTCCTGAAAAAGATTTTAATAAAAGTAAGCATCTGGTCTTGGTAAAATGTTGAAATTCGAAACAAAGTAAGATGGCGATTTACTGAACATAGATCTGAAAGTGGAGCACGATGTAATTGCAGTAGTAATAAGAGTTATAAAATTTAGAAAGAAGAAAATGTACTAACCAAAATGACTTTACAATGGAATTAGCAGGCGTCTTTTTTTCTTGGCAGAAAAAGTTAATAGTTAAGATCCTGTTCTATATGGTTAATGCAATTTGGTTAGACTCCAGGATTGCCATTTACTGGTTCTGCCATGTTGGTAATTCGATTGTTTAAGTCTCAGTTGCAATGAAATGTGTAATTCACTTTACTCACAGCCTAGAAACTTAGTATATGTGAGTTTATTACCTTTTTAATAATGTTTTTAGGATGAGCTTTTATTTAATGTATAAGAAGAAATCCTATAAAAACAAACACAGTCATCCCTAGCTATACACAGGGGATTGACTCCACAACCCTCTATGGATATCAAAATCCATGGACACTCAAGTCTCTTATAGAAAACACCATAGTATTTGCATAAAACTTGTGCACATCTTCCCATATATGTTCAACCATCTCTAAATTATTTACAATCTCTAAAGCAATGTAAATGCTCTGTAAATCGTTGTTATATTTTTAAAAATATGTAGTATTCTTATTGTCATTTTTTATTGTTTTATTTTTTATGAATATTTCATATCCATAAGTGGTTGAATTCACGGACATGGGGGTGGAGGGCAACTGTACATTTACAAAAAGATGAAGTAAGAGGAATGAAGATTGAAGAATCTTAAAATTTAGAACTGGCTATAATCCTGTCTGTTACAACCTGCTCTCTCTTGCTTGAAACTCCTTTTCCATCAAGGTCTCACTCTTTTGATGCCATCAAATTGGAAAGATACTTAGCAGTAATTTCAGGGAGAAATCAGAGGCTCCATTTGGTAGAGGGCATGCTTGTGTTGCACTGAAGTGATTGGCAGAGCTCTAACCTGAAGGTGAGCCTGCACTTTCTACGTGTGTGTGCTGGGGGTGTTATTCTAGTAAAAGTGAGACAGGGAGGCAGAGAGCAGGGAAGAGAAGAGAGCATCCCCTCGCCATGGGGGAAGGTCACACTGCAACCCCTTCTCCATCTCTTTTTCTCCTTTTAGGATGGTAGGCACCCAAGCACCTGCACCGGCTTATTTCTCAAGCCACCAGATCTGGGGCTTGAACTGTTCTGTAGGCCATGTGAGATTTAGCTGCCCTCACCATTAGATCACAGATCTGGCTCCAGACTGGGTCTGTTCTATGCTGTCCCCTCTGCTAACTGTGAACTGGGAGAGGACACTGTCCTTGCTGTTCTCATGCTCAGACCTAGTACCTTGTCCTTAGTACCTAGTTTGTGACTTGAGAGAAAGGAGGGAAGGGTGCATGGGGAGAAGGACGAAGAGAGGAAGGGCAGCTAGAAGACTCCCAGGTCCAGTCCGTCGTATAACTAGAGTTCTTATTATACTGAATTCCTTGCCTTTTCTTCTTCAGCAATGCTTCTTAAAATAACCCAAACCTACGATCCATGAAACTAAGAAAGGAATGAAATCAGAGATCTGGTTTTGCTCTGACTCCCTCTTCTACAGTCTCTTAGGTAACTGGAAACAACCAGGAGGCCCTCCCAAGTGGGGAAATCAAGTGTGCTCCGTCAGATACAATGTGAGTTGCTTTGGGACAGGCCTCTAACACAGGCTTGTAGAAGCTTCTGGAAAGCATTTAGGCTCAGATGTTCTCCCAGTCCTCACACATCAGGAGAACCATCCTGAGTGTGTCAGTTGCTTGGTTACCACTTTTCTACATCATGACTACCTCGTGTGGCTGAAGGTCATCCCAGGAGAGGTTAGAGGGCCAAGCCATCAGCCAGTCTTTGAGTAGCCAGTGACATCGCCGGTGCTATTCAGATAAATTAGATCAGAGGCACAACCCGAATCTGTAATTGTAGACCCCGAGAAGGCACTGTGAAGAAACCAGCTTAAACTTCACTGTGGTGAAATGGGGCCAGTCTCTGCTCCATTTTGCTAAAAAAGTGTGAGTGCATGTGTGTGTGCTTACGTGTGTGAGTGTGTATGTGAGTGTGAATTAGGGGTGTGTCAGGGGCTAGGGAGAGTGGTAAAAGGAAAAGAGAAACAGAAGTTGCTGTCTCTCCTTCCCTTTTTCTCCCACATCCTAAATACTGTTCTAGATACGCTTCTAGAATCTTCTGGTCTGGGAACTGTCAGATGTGAACCACACGCTGTCACGAACTGAAGCCTGTACTTTGTGCTGCTGGGCATGAGAGCTCTGCCTTGAGGGCCGGACAATCCCCAGATGAAAACTCCCAGACTGCAGGAATGTACCAGGCCCAGTATGAAGCTTTTGGCAAGCCACCCACAATACAAGAAGCAACACAGAAGAAGACTTAGGAGAGGTGTGGGCATTGTGTTGACCAGGTGGCTGGTCTCTGAGACTGGGACCAGCGTGAATGAGCAGAGTCATGGAAAGGAGAGGCTGCCTGCAGGGAGAACACAGCCATGGAGCCTGTGGTGGCAGATGGAGAGACGAGAGGCGGGGAGCAGATGAGCTATAGCAGGTGAGCTCCTGGGCAAGGGGGCAGCAGCAGGATGCAGGAGAATGAGAGACAGGGGGAAGTGGAGGCAGTATACAGGGATCTGATGTGGCTCCAGACTTCTATACTGTAGTCATTCTGCAACTGGAACAGTTTCCCTTTAAACCTCTACAGCACAGTGACAGAAGTTACAGAAATGCACATCCACTCCTTTCCTTCCTGCATGGCCACTATTATTATTCCTATTTTATAAATAAGGGAACAGAGAAGTTAGAAGGAGGTTAGGGACCTTGTTTAGGGTCTATTGAAAAGCCCATGCTTCTTTTTCCTTCTATGGCACCAACTCTGCCCTGAGATATCCCCACTGTTGGTAATCTGCTCATCATCTAAGCGACCTGTACACAGCATAGATATGGGGACTAGCAGATGGCATAATAATTACGTCGCTGGACTCCCATGTAGTCAACTGTGGTTCAAGTCTCGTATCCAGTGGCTTAAACTCATGTCGGGTGTGTGAGTATGCATGCCCAAATTCCTGAGAGAAGAATGGAGGAGAAGGGATTGCAGGGGAGGGTGATTTCTCACTTTCTGTCTCTCTGGCAAGCGCACACACGCCCTATAGCAAAACACTCTCAAAAAAAAAAAAAAAAAGAAAAACACTCTAAAAAAAAAAAAAAAAAAAAAGAACATTGATATGGACCTAGGTGTCCATAGGATTCCATCTTGCTCTGAAGTCCTAGGCATTTCACATGAAAACAAAGGGGCGTGGACCCAGTGAAAATGTACCACTAAAATATAAAAATTGAGTTCATTCTTGATGTTCACAAACACTGGCTGTGCTTTTCTATGTGCTAGAACATGAGCATTTCAATGCAGAAATGTCCCTTCAGATCCCAGCTATGTTCATAACCATGTGAGTTTCTTAACATGTTTGAGTGTCAGTTTCTTGATCAGGCAAATAGGGACAATTATACTGATTTAAACGCATCTGTATTCAGGAGTGAACTGACCTTCCACTTCTTTGCATAAAGAAAAGAGCCTTGGGGCCAACAGGTGGAGTCATGGTTTAAGATGCTAGACTCCCATATAGCCAACTGCAGTTGGAATCCCAGACCTGGCAGCTTGCTTTCTCACTTTCCTCTCTCTCTCTCTCACTCTGTCCTCCTCTGGTCAAATTAAAATAAATAAATAGATAAATGAAATAAAATAATCTTTATAAAAAGAAGAAGACAGCAGCTTTTCTCTCCCAGTGGCTGACTCCCATGAACCTGGGTCAGTCTGTTGCTAACATACAAGAGGCCCCTTCTGATGGACTCTGCAGGTCCACTCCTCTGTACAGTGAAGAAGAGTGTATCTGCGTCTGCTGACTCCCATCTGCCAGAGAGAGGATCAGTTCCTACAGATGCACACAGTGAGATCTGATGACTAAGTGCCTACTCAGAACTCAGAATCACCTCTGAATTACTGGGCTATCCCCATGCATCTGAAGGTCAGTACTGAGGGAGGTGCCGGACTGGCCAGCGTCACACCGAGCAGGGCAGTTCGGAATGCTCAGGTGTCTCCTCTTGGGGACCTTCTTTCCCAGTAGGAGCCCAGCACCACCTTCTCAGGAATGAATCAGGAATGGCCTCATGGAGTCGCTGACAGGTCACAACTTCCACCCCACTCTGCCCCAGATGGGGATACAGAGCTCTGTCCAGTGGAAAAAAAAATGTTATTGCCTTTGGACGAAGCAAGAAAATGGCCAGTCCAAGGCACTCAGGGAGCTGTCCTCTACACTCAGAGCATCTGAGTTTAAGGGAAGTAGCTTTGCATGTGGAGAGAAGGAAGACCACCTCTAGAAGTCTTCCTCCATTGGAATGCTCTCACTGAGCTGGCAGGAAAGAAAGGAGGCTGAGAAGACGCAGGGAGGTGGGCTGGGGACCCACATGGGTTGTGTCAGCTACTGGGCCCGGAGAGTCATGCCCCTGAGGACAGGGGAGGCAAGCCCCTCGGGACCACTGGGAAGCCCTGTACGAGCCCCTCCACATGCTCTGAGAAGACCGCTGCCTTTCTGCTACACTGGGGTGAGGAGGACTCAGATGGAGTGAGGGTGCACAGTGGTAATGGCCGTGTACAGGACCTGACCAAGCTGGCGAGCATATCATCATTAAATCTCGCTCTGAAGCTGACAGGAGCGGATGCGTCTTCGAAGTCAGACGCTGACCTGGTATATGTCTTCTGCAGGCACCAAGTAAATGGCTTCTGAGTGAATAAACAGCATTTTTTTTTTGAGAGTTGTTTTTTTGTTTTGTTTTGTTTTGTTTTGCTATAGGGCGCGTGCACTCACCAGACAGAGAGACAGAAAGTGAGAAATCACCGCCCAGGGGGGATGGCCATGCCACAATCCCTTCTCCTCCATTCTCCTCTCGGGATCTTGGGCACACATGCACACACACCCAATGTGAGTTTTGAGCCACCGGGTCCATGACGCGAACTGCTGTCAACTAATGGGAGTCCAGCGACATAGCCATTACGCTAACTGCTGGTCCCAAACAGCATTTTTGACTGGGATGCAGTCAGACATCTGCCAGGTGACATCTTACTCTGTGGCCAGAGTAACCTGGGTCTATGTCGCGGCTTGGTGGGCCTAGGAGAGATCCATTTTGGGACTAAGATCAACATCTAGGACCTGGGCTCTGCCTGAGGCCAGACTTGGATCAAACTGCAGACTTACTAGTGTGGTTCTTTAGCGCATTCTTTCCACCACTCATGTTCATCCTACAAACTTGGGGCTCATTTCCTTCCCGAGCCTCTTCCTCACTCACATGAGGTGGCGGTCTGTACCACCGTGCCCACTCTCCCCCATGAGTCCCCTCTACACAGACCACAGACGGCCTGCAGCCCTCTTCACAGTGCTGTCACTCATACCCCATATAGACAACTCTGCCCCAAATGGCAGCACCAGGACCATGCAGGATGTCCCAGGGATACCGGGTGCCGTCTCCTGGACGGGGACTGCATTCTCACGCTTTCCTAGTGTAAAGACACACGAGAGTGAGCAACAGCACACAACCTAGAGAATGGGGGAGAACCCACAGCTAAAACACAGGCTACGTAATTGCACTTAGAGTTAGCTGCAACTACATTGGCAAACAAAGATCGAACAGACAATCTTGGATGGGTCTTCTCCCTCAGCTTCTTCTGTACATCTCTGGGTGGTCTACAGAGATGGCAAGAGTAGCTGGAGGCATGAGGAGCTGGGCTGCTCACATCACTGGTCCCTTCCTCTGCTGGCTCATTTTCTTTGCCTTCCCCGAAGACACACAAACAGAATCCAAAACTACTGTGACCCAAATGTGTAACATACGGCGCAATTAGTAAAAGTGCATTAAGAACCAAATTGGTCCTCCACTGCCACTTTTCTGATAATGAGAAGGAAAGACTGGGAACACAACTGCAGAGTGAAGAGCTCAGGGGCAGTGCGAACTTCCCTGAGGAGGAAGGCTCCATGGATGGGCTCGGTTTCAGGATCCAGGGCCCTATCTTCAAGAAGACTTCTGTGAAACTTCCAGAAAAGAGCATTTTTGGATAGCAACTTGGCACTATGTAACAAAAGTCTCAACAAAAGTGTCTAATACCATTGCTCCGCTAACTTCACTCCTAGGGGTTTATTGTGAGGATACTACAAAAAAATATAAACAGATTTGTTTCAACATTGATCACAACAGTGAAAATTGGAAAGTAACATGGAAGTACAGTGATATGAAAATAGTTAAGGGAATTATAATGGGGAAAAGCAATGGAAAATTATACCACTGTCAAAAATGGTGTTTACAAAAAGTCCTTAAGAACAAACATACATGCTTCAAAGTTTAAAGCCAATTATGATATACATCTAAAATTGAAGTGTGTTCTCAGCTGTTTTATCTACCAGTTGATGTCTCCCCCTAGCTTATATGGACAGAAATAACCAACTCTGCAGAAATAATGATTAATGCAATTTATTTTTAAACACAAATATGAGTGACCAGACCCAGAGAAAGGCAAATGTACCTTTCTTGGGGTGATTAGAAAAACAGGGTTTTTTGGGACCAGCAGTTAGTGTAATGGCTATGTCACTGGACTCCCATGTAGTCGACCACAGTTCGTGTCCCAGACCCGGTGGCTTAAACTCATGCCGGGCACGTGTGTGCGTGCCCAAGATCCCGAGAGGAGAAGAGAGGAGAAGGGATTGCAGCATGGCCATCCTCTCTGGGGGTGATTTTTCGCTTTCTGTCTCTCTGTCTCTGTCTGTCTGTCTGTCTGGTGAGCGTACACACCCTAGAGCAAAAACCTCTTCAAACAAGCAAACAAACAAAAAGACAGAAAAGCAGGTTTTTTTGCTTTTTGTTTTTTTGTTTTTTGTTTTTGGGTGTTTTTTAATCTGGTTTTGAGAGTGAGAGACAAGGTTTAGAATTTAGCGAAAAGTATTTCTCACTGGTGTGGCCCAAAAAGGCAGGACATTTAGAAGCAGGGGCTTGTAGGCTATAGGCAGGCTTTACAATTTTTAAATTGGTGATTAGAAAAAAAGGTCTGTGTTTTAGGAAGGGATCAGCAAACAGTGAACCTCAACAGACATTAGGAGGTATATATACATGACAAAATATTGTCCCAAGACCAGGATGTAGAAAGAGTCTTATTATCAATGAGTGAAAATGGTCTGTTAATATTTGTGTGTGTGACTCACCCTAGGCCCTCTGGAAGGGATTTTAGAAATAGGAAAATGCAGTTGGACTTCTGTTCTCACTTAAAAACTCACTGTAAATGCATAAACATTGTAAGTAATGGTTATGCTAGATTTTGAGCTCTTGGGTGAGTTAAAATAGTTCCTGTTTTTAAGTATCTTGCAAATAATTGGTAAAGAATATGCCATGCTTTGTTAATCTGAGAAAAAGTACGCATCTCTGGAATAAAGCACTGCATTTCCTCCCCACCCCACCAGTCTCACCCCAAGAAAGGCACCGTGAGAGAAAGGGCCAGAAGTAGTCCCTGTTCCATGTGTGTCCCCTGCCCTCAGAAAGGAATCCCAATGCCTGGTGAAGCAAACATGGGTTCTCCAGGCCCAGCTCAGGGACGGCTTTTTGCCTTCATTCTGCCATCCCATCTGTCCATGGCTCCTTGGAGGGTAACCAGAGCCAGCACGACAAGGATCAGGCAGCAAAAAACCCTCTTTTGAAAGTGATTTTTAATCTCAAAATGAGGACTAAAGATGAAGGTCTCAGCTCTCTCTCCTAACATTTTTGCTATAGAAAGTGATGTCTCTGGGTCCCCAAAGTCAGCATGACCCAGGAGCTTGTTAGAAATGCAGCTCTCTGGGCCTGGCCTGGACCTCCTGAACTGCGTTTAGGGACATGTGAAGGAGAATCTTGTGCACATCAGTGTTCGGTGAACACTGTTCTATGCCACAGGTCTGTAATAGCCTGGTATGGTGAGATGAGCACAAGGTGATGGATGGGGACCTGCCGTGGACACCTGCTCTGTAGCCACAATGCTGTGTGACTCTGAGACGCTGGATGTCCTTGCCCAGAACAGGGCATATTTAGATTTTAACGTCTGCATCTGAAAATTAAATTAATAAAATATCTTCAGTATAGGTTTGTGCGGATCAAATTAGGTAGCATAAAACTTCTAGTATGCTACCTGGAATAGAATAAGAATTAAATTATTTTTATCATCATTATTATGATGATACATGACAGTCGTAAGGATCAAATGAGATCATGAATACTCAAAGCTGCTATAGACGGTACAGATTCTTACGCAGATGTGCAGAGACGTTATTGTACAGATGTCGGGAGTCATTCTTACACAGAAAACCAGCTGCAAGATGGTGGCTGGGAAAACTGTGAAAGTTAGGTTCATGCGAGCTTGGATTCCCTGGGCCAGATCTCCCAGTGGGAAGCAGCAGGGGCAGGAATAGAAGATGAATGAAGTCTCCATAGTTATCTTCCTTCATTATTCTCAGTTCCTCTCCACTCAGAGAGGAGGGAAAAGGACTCCCTGGTTAGGAGAGTTCGGGGAAGTTTTAGTGAATCAACCAGGCACCATACCAGATTATCCCTCACCCCTGAGGCTGTTGGTGAGTAATCTTGGCAATTTCTCCCATTGTCAGGTGTTAGGTGTCTTCATCTTTGTGTGCTAGAACTGGGAGGAAGGGAAGTCTAAGCTTTACACAAGGTGTTCAGCTGTCAATCAAAGTGGCCAGCTGCCCTGGACAGGGAAAATAAAAGTTTTAGCAATGGTTCTGTTAAAGAATATTGAGAAAGCCTCCATCTCCTGCCTGGTTTTCCATAAACAAATGGCAACCTCTTTTTTTTTCTTCTTTCTTTCTTACTAGGTTACAATCACAGCAACTAGACTTTAGTCACAGGTATCGTGCCATTTTTTTTATCATCATAATCTTCTTTATATTACATTGGATTACATATAACTTTACAGTGTATTACATTGCTTTTTCAAAAGGGAATGCCATGCATGTCAGTCAATACAGAGACATTAATCTCCCCACTTCAACGTTCAATATCCTTTCTATGATTTTTCCAACTATTATTATTATTCTAATTATTTTTTAAAACAGTCAATCACTATTTCTCATTTTGCTTGTAAAAAGACTTTGCCCATCATGAAATACTTCTCAGACCAATCCAGTTGAGAATACTACACCTGTCATCATCAACAGGTAATAAGCCATATCTGCTTCTCACTAACATCCTGCCTCTCTATTGTTCACTTGCTATCTTTCTCTATCCTCTTCTCTTCACTTCCTCCATTCCACACTGTCCTGTTCTCGTTAAGTACCTTCACTGCTTTTATGTCCTCCAGTTTTTCGCTCTCTACCATAGAGTGCGGATAGTCGGTGTATATTGAGTGGATACATACAATTTGTTTCTTTCATAGCCTGGCTTACTTCACTCAGCAATAGATCCTCCATATCTGACCACTTTGGCATCGTGCCTTTTAAACTGTGTAAACGCAGACAAACTTCAGAATAACGTAACCAGCCCAGACGGGTTCCCTACCTCACTCCTTCACTTCCGTTTTGTACACCACTTTCCCTTTTCCTTAAAATAACAGTTGCCCGGGAGGCTACCAGAAGCTGTGTAAAAGTTGGTGGGGACAACTGCCTGCTTCGATTCCTATTAAGATTTGCTCAATTAAACTCCACTCAATTAAATTGGCTGTTATTATTTTTTTTCTTTGAACAATTCAAACACCTAAGCCTTGAACTACAGCAGCCAGGAAGGGGCCCTAGGGAAGGGGATGGGACTCGAAAGGTAAAGAACAGAGCGGACACAAGTTAGGGAAAGTTAGGGAAGGGCGGTGTGAACACTGGCTTCGGGGAAGCAGGGCAGTCTCCCGCTCTTGGGGACTCAGTATCAGCACTCCCCTTTCAGACTTGACTCGCTGGCAATCCCTGAATCCTGGCAATGAAGTCGATCATAAAGCAACTCAACTCTAATAACCTTGATCCTTAAAATTCTGAGTTCCCGACCATGCCACTGGGATTGCTTTCCTGGTACAGTCCCCAGACAGGAGCTGGTTGGCCTTTGACCATGCATCTTGCCTGATCCTCCTCTGACCTCAGACTCACTGTTCACCCTCATCTCCACTAAGCAGCCATGCTTTCTCCTGGCCTCCCGCGTGCCCGTCTGTTCACACACTCTCTTCTGGTGTCTCCGACAGTTCCATCACCTGCTCTCTGACAGTGGTGGTAGATGCAAACACCAGGAGGGTCAGGGAAGGACAGTGGGTGTCGTAAAGGATGAGCGTTGACTAGGGAGTGGTGAGGACCATGGGAAAGTACAGCGATATGCTCTTCTGAAAAAGATTCCATTTTCTCATTTTGAAACCATTAGGCCACTTCCAAGGCCTGGTTCTTGTCTTCCCCAAATGTCCCTCTCTAGACTCTAAAGTGGGGTCTCACCCAGTCTCAAAAAGGAAGCCAAAGTTGGATTTCTAGGGAAATCATGCAGTCTAAAGGGGCCAGCAGGTCCAGCAGGCACTGGGGTGTCGCTGACTCGTCCGATCCTGCCCCACTTTCTTTGACCTTCTCCCAGCTTCATCTTTAGCTCAGCATGGCCTCCTGGGCTTCCAGGTAATGCCCGTGATGGAAGAAAACCTAGTCTCAAAGCCATGCGCGTGAACACATGTGGTAGACACCAATGCTCCCCGTCACCCCCTTCTAGGCTGCCTCTCCTTCCAGGCAGGCTGCAGTGGCATTTGCTGAGCTCAGCCTCATCTCGCAGGGATGGTCTCCCACTTCAGGCAGGACCCAGGCACCGATCTGCTTTGCTTATCTGCTAGGACTGTGTCGGACACCACTCAGCCCAGCGTGAGCACAGTCCAAGCACCCAGGGCGTAGACGACCTTTCTGTCTCTATCCCGGGTTTTGCACTTACACAGCAGTCAGCCATGTCTCACCTGTCCCGTAAAAGTGTGTGATTTACCTTTCATTTCTTCCCTGTCTACCAGGCAGACTCCTATGCATGTCTACAATTTTATTCATTTATAAACTCTTTTTAAAAGCCTTTTCTTATCCTCTTAACCACTTATTTCACCTGCATAAGGTCCTTTCTCTGTCTGTTCATCTCTGAATTTTGCCCACATGGAAGTACTTAGCATGTTTCCTTGTAATCAATAAATTCTTCTTCATCTCCTGTGTATGTTAGAAGCTCTGTAAAGGACAGAACGCTCATAAATCACTTCCGTATTTGCATTCCCAGGGTGTGACAAACAGCTGGCACTAACAAGTACTTATTCATTGAATGAATGTAAGATTTAGTAGTACTGCCACCACATACACCACTGTAAGGTCCCATACACTGCAATTCTACTGAGCACCATTTGGTATTTCTCCAGGCCTGACAAAGAACTGAGGTCGAACTTCTGAATAACTGGTCTTGGCAAGAGCCCCCCGCCCCCCCCAGATGCTGCTAATTCAAAGACACACTGACCCAGGAAGTGGCAGATAAAGACCCAAAGCAGTACTGGGAGGGAGGGCTAACTCCCTAGAGATGGATATAAAAGACCCACCAAATGTTTTCATGTATGCTTATCCCACCATGCCTAACTCCTGGCACAGCAGTCACACATAGTCTCCCCAGATAGCTTGATACCCTATTTAAAAAAGGGCCTCCCTCCTGGGCAGTGGGCTGAGGTACCTCCGACTTCAGACCCCCAGGCAATAAACTCAAAGAACTTTTCTATTCTCTTGAGAAGATGCCCCCTGAGTCTTACTCTGAACAGAGACAGCCATTTGGTTTAAGACCAGTATCAAAATTAGTAAATATTGCACAGGAATTTATTCACTACATAGAAAGCATTCAATAAATGCTAAACCGTTATTTGAGCTAAAAAAAAATACTCAAGAGAGTAAGGAAAATGAAAATCGATGCAACGCACCTAACCATTAGGGTTTAATTATTAATGAGTTGGAGAGTGGGTGTGTGCGTGACTCATTGCTTCATGGAACCTATGCCTAGTTACTGCCAGGTCAAGTGTAAACTGAACTTAGATGATGAATACCTCAGTATTCACCAAGCTGTAATTATTTTAAAAGTAAAAAAATGTTTACTTGGTTTGGATAAATGTTAAAACTTGTAGTATAAAGGAAAAAATTGAGTTCAGGGCAATTTGAGATCCTGGGGGTAGCTTGTTCCACCTCAGGTTTGGGTTGACAACAGCGTGCTTGGACCTGATACCTCTCTGCTTTGACCGAAGTTGGGCTAAGCCTTTAAGTATAGCTGTGAAAACTATGGTTAATACTGTTAGGGTTCGGAGTAAAACTCAGGAGGTGTCATCACAAGAGAAAAAGGAAAGTTCACTGAGAGAAAGCATCCAGGAGTGTAAAACTAGAGATGCTTCAGCCCACCCTACTGAGGAGACGCTTATGTGGGAGGGGTGGAGGGGTAGGGTCACAGGAGTGGCAGGGACTTTGATTAGCTCACTTGCCACTGTGACCTTATCAACTTATCTATGGATGTCAGCTGCCAGCAACAGAGTCCTCTGGCCAGAGGATTCTGGCCGAAGGTCACCACAACCATCTTTTTTTTTTTTTTTTTCTTATGGGAAATTACCTAAAGGTTATTCAGAGCTCTGTCTAACAATTTTGATACCAATTTTCTTGATGTATCTAGGAAAAGAAAGTGTCAAAGCACTTAGGACTCCCTCATGGCCAACCACAGTTAGAGTTCCTGACCAGGTGGCCTGAGACTCATGCAGGGTACATGTCCATGTGTGGCCAAAATCCCAAGAGGAGAATGGAGGAGAAGCGGCTGTGTCATGGCCATCTCCCCAGGGGGTGATTCCTTGCTTTCTGTCTGTCTGTCTGGTGAGCACATGCTCCCTATAGCAAAAATCTCTCTCAAAAAAAAAAAAAGGAAAAAGAAGAAAAGAAAAAGAAAAAACAACCAAAAAACAGAAAAGAGGAATCTTTAGTCAAAATCTTGAATTTGTTGCACCCAGGTCTGAGCCCTAAGTGACCTTACACACCCTACACAGGTGAATTGCTGTCGCTGCGCATTGATTCCCAACCTCAAGTGCCTGGAGATGGAACTTCCATGGACTTCAAAGCCAAGTTGGGTGTTTGATTTACACAGTTCATAAACTTGGACAAGTTGGTTTTCCTCTTGGAATTGTTGATGGAAAAGAACCAACTCTAAAAAAAATTAATAATTAATGTGGTTTATTTCCAAGCAGAATATGAGTGACCTAGGCCCAGAGAGAAGGCATACATGCTTTTCTCAGGGTGATCAGGTGCAAGGGTTCCTTTTATTTGATTTTGAGAGTGACAGACAAAATTAGTGAAGAGATTTCCATTGGCCTGGCCCAAAAAGGCGGGACATGTGGAAGCAGGAGCTTGTAGGTTATAGGTGGGTTCCACAGTTTTTAGGTTTGTGATTGGAAGGGAAGATCTGTGTCCTGGGAAGAGATAAGCAAAAGAATATACTGTAATTGGTTGAAATATACATCACAAAGATACTATCCCAGGGATGGGATGTAGGAAGAATCTTGTTAATGGGAAAAAAAAGGTCTGTTAATGTTTGTGGGCGTGACTCGCCCTAGGCCCTCTGGAAAGAACTTTGAAAAATAGGAAAAAGCAGATTCTGTCCACAGAATCTTGGCTTATTTACCTGAAACTTGAGGCATAATTGTACCACACACAGAATCCATTGATTGAGCAATTGATGAAGGTGATAGTCAAGGAGGCCTGGCCTGGTCCAGTGGGAACAGAGAGCTCACAATTTTCCCCTTTTCTCAGCAGATTCAAGATCCCTGCTATTGGGATTCTTCACCTAAATTTCTGAGATGCTTGGCATTTTTTTTTCTCCCTACCTGCACCTCTGGTCAAAAGTTTAATGGTAGTGGGAACCAGCAGTTAGCGTAATGGCTATGTCTCTGGACTCCCACGTAGTCGACCATGGTTCACGTCCCGGACCCGGTGGCTTAAAACTCACGCAGGGCGTGTGTGCGTGCATGCCCAAGATCTCAAGAGGAGAATGGAGGAGAAGGGATTGCGGCGTGACCATCCCCCCTGGGGGGTGATTTCTCACTTTCTGTCTCTAATGTCTCTCTCTGTCTGTCTGGCCAGCGCACGCGCCCTATAGAGAAAATCTCTCAAAAAAAAAAAAAAGTAAGTTTAATGGTAGGAAGAATTAAGAGGCAGGAGACTTTGTAACAAACAGCCCAAGGGCAAAGCTTTCTTGTGTTCTCCATTTGTCTAAGCCCTCCTGGAGTTGCAAGGTTTCTCTGCTTCCTGCTTGAGCTAGATGCAGCTTGAACGGAGAAAAGATTCTGGAATTTTCACTTCAGTTATGTAAAATAAAAATATTTGAAATGGATGTGTAAATGTCCATTTGTTATCATTATAATCTCATACTTTATCTTCATTTCTAATTGCTATTTAAGCAGCAATAGCTTGGAACACTTCAGTTTTTAGTTTCTTCCTCTGTTAAGCAAGTAATGGTCTGTAAACAAACACTTGAGTAAGTGCTGCTTAAAGGGACCTTTTCATCCTTTTGTAATGCAAAGAGTCCTTTGGTGGTACAAATGAGTTCACCCTCTAATTTATTTTTTTCCAAGGAGGATATTCAGGAATTCCATTTACCTATTCTGTTTAAAACTAATTACACATGAAGAAGTATGTATTTGGTTTTTGTTGCTACTGTAATAAATTATTGTACTACACACTTAGCAGCAAAGAAAGAATTTTTTTTTAATTAGTTAACTCTTCTCCAGATCAGAATTCTCGCTCAGAAGAACTCATACTAGGTGCTACACTCAGGGGTCTCACAGGGTACAAATCAAGGTGTGGCCAGGCTAGGCCCTCTTTTGGAGACTCTAGGAAAGACTCCATTGGGAGCCAGCAGTTAGCGTAATGGCTATGTCACTGAACTCCCATGTAGTGGACCGCGGTTTGCTTCCCAGACCCGGTGGCTTAGAACTCACGAAGGGCACGTGTGCGTGCGTGCCCAAGATCCCGAGAGGAGAATGGAAGAGAAGGGATTGCAGCATGGCCGTCCTCCCTGAGGGGTGATTTCTCACTTTCTTTCTCTCTGTCTCTTCCTGTCTGTCTGGCGAGCGCACGCGCCCTATAGCAAAAACCTCTCCAAAAAAAAAAAAAAAGACTCCATTTCCAGTCTCATTCCAGTTGCTGGCAGAATTCAGATGCTTGTTGCTATGAACTGAGGTTCCTGCTGGCTGTCAGCTGGCTGCCACTCTCACTCCTATAGACCCCCTAGTCAGCACTCCTCACTGCTCCTTTCTATTTGGTAGCAGCAACAGTGCATTGAATTCTTTTTTCTTTTCACATTAGACTTTCCCTTCTGCTTTCCTCTTCTGCGACTTGTTAAAGAAAAATGTATTCAATGACACTTGTTAAAGCACAGTAAGGCAGACATTATTCAGGGTCTTCACAGTAAGTGGAGGAACACAACAATGAAATTTTGCAGTGGAGGAGAGATACAGCAGGGGCAAGTGGGAATTTATAGCCAAGGAGCAGTGGAGGCAATGGATGGAAAATCACTAAGAGGTAAGTAACAGCAGGCATAAAGGGGATTCTGGTTAAACTGACCTAATGGGAGTCCAGCTGAAGACAGTTGGGGTGATCAGACATCACTGGGGGTTGGCAAAGGATGATTAGATATCAAAGATGATCAGATATGGAAGTTGGGTGCCTCCTTGCTCAACTGACTTACAAGGGCTCTTATTAAAACTGGATTTTACAGGGTCAGCAGGTGGCATGGTGGTTAAGGTGTTGGATTTCCATATGACAGACTACAGTTCAAGTTCCAGACCTGGACACCTGAACATCATGACAAGTGCATGTGCTGTAATACATGTCCAAAATCCCAAGGGGAGAATGGAGGAGAAGGGATTGTAGCGTGACCATATTCTCTGGAGGAGGGAGTGATTTCTCACTTTCCCTCTCTCTGTTTATCTCTAGCAACTGCATGCACCCTATGGCAAAAAAAAAAAAAAAAAAAAAAAAAAAAAAAAAACTGGATTTTATAAGGAAATGCACAGACAGGTCTAAGAGAAGGTTCAGGAGTCTAACTAAAGTTTGATGAAGCAAAGAATCTCTTTCACACCCAAGTTTTGTGTATTTAACTGGATTAAGTCAACTCAAATAATGCCCCCTTTTCAAGGTCAACAGCACCATAGAATTTAATTCTTAAAAGACAAACTTCAGACAATTTAATTTAGTAAAGTTTAACTGCACAAAAACAGTTCAAATAGGGCAGCCCCAAGAACGGTTTCCAAGGAACTCCAGATAGCCGCCCTGGTGGGGTGACAATGTATATGCAAGAACAAAAGTAACCTACAAAAAATGGAAGTGGGGGACTGAGGTGGACATGACGGGATTGGTTACAGCTTGGTCTTTGCCTGCATCAGTCAGCACACTTTAAAGGGTGGGCTTTCTGTGATGGACTGAAGTGCCACTGCTGTGATTGGCTGCAACTTAGCAACTTACTAAGCAGACAGACTTCCAAGCATTTGCTTATAGAACTCAAGCAGGAGTACTGAGGCCCTTTCAGGCCAATAAGACTAGAATAGGTCAATCTAAATAATGTATCTTTTTCAAAGTCAACTGCAGCATATCACATAATGCAGCTATGGGAATAATATCCTTTATGGACACACAGCTCTGGAATTAGGGCCTGGAATCTTGAATGCAATTCCAAAAAATTCTGTCTACAACAGGTACAGCTCCATGGAAAAATGGTCTTACACTCTGTCTCCCTCTCCATCTATTCTTTTCCTAAGTGTTCTTGAGGAGGATAGTAGGCAGGAAAGACTGGAAAAATGAATAAAAGTTGACAGAAAAATAAAATAGAAGCAGGGACTTCTCAACAACTCTTTGAGTTAGTATCATTGAAAGATCATTGTTTCTGAGGTCGAGCTGAACAAGCTTGGCATTCCTCCATGTTAGAAAGGAAAATTCCATTGAGATGCTGGATTTTGCGTGTGTGTGTGCACACACATGTGTGCAAGATGCCTGAAAATCCTTTTTGAATGGAGTAGGAACTTGTTACGGGTAGTGAGACTGTTAGTGCAGGAAGTCCTGAGATCATCTCAGAAGGACATCCGCCCCATCAATTACGGCTTATCAGAGGTTACAACTGGACTCCCACCCCCTCCTCTCTCCTGAAGCCAGGAAGAGGAAGCTTATCTCAATTTTTATAAGCTTTCCTTCAAAAACCCTAGAGAAGGTTATTCGCTTTCCTCATGCCATTGCACATAAGCGCACAGGAATTCTCCAGGGCGCTAGGTCAACACCCCACTTCCCACTCAGGGCAATAAAGTGGTAAGGGCAAGAGCGTCTCTGTGCGCATGCGCATACTTTCAACGACCGCCCCTAACCAGGTCATAAAGTTCCCTTACCTGACCAGAAGTACACAGTTTCTACAAAAGCCCACAAAAACAAACAAAAGAGCTGGCTACAGTGACAGACTTCTAAATATTCATGACGACATAACACAATGAAAGTCACACCTAACCATTCCGCGTGCAGCCGTCCTGACAGCTGCCTGCACAAACTTCTGGCAGAGTGTATCAGTCTGTTAAAATTTTCACTTTTCTATTAAAAAACTCATCTTTTCATACTTTAGTCGCGGTTGCAGCTTCATTCTGCATCTCACGGTGAGTCTTCTCACTCTAGAGGCCGGGACTCAAAGAACAGAGCACTTCACCACCCAGTGACGTACTTATTGTTTGCTGACTCCCAGATTAGTAAGGACCAGAATCGACCATTACTGAGAAGACTAATAGGTGAGAAAATCCTTAATTAAAATTAGATACTTATTTCTACATGTATCTTTTTTTTTTTTTTTGTAATCTTTCAGAGTATTCACCAGAAAGAGACAGAGCAAGAGGAAGAAAGCTACCTCCAGTGGGTGTGGTCACTCTGTGATCCCTTCTGCTCCAGTTACCTCCTTTTGAGATTTGAGGCATGCACAAGTACCCAGCATGGGTTTAAGTAACTGAGTCCAGGATTCACTGTACAGTTGGCCATGTGTGATCCGGCTCCTTCACCACTACACCAGGGGGCTGGCCCTTTCTGTGTTCTGACTTACTAATCGATCTTAATTATCTACTTATATTGGCCTATGTGCCACAGTGTATTGCAACTAAAACTAAAATGACGGATTGAAATTCCCTGCATCCTGTGGGCAGACACAGCCTCCACAAAACACAGGATGGGAAGTACCTAAGCTAGCTAGCTTTCCTAATTTCGCTCATTCTCTTTAGTAAATGCCGAGACATTGGCGTGGACATAGAAGAGGCAGCAATGAGCCAGGCATGCCAAGTCCCTGTCCTCTCGGAAATGATGCTCTGGGGTCCTGGGAAGCGGTGGTCCCACAGGTGCCCATGAACACATCCTGCAAACATGAACACTGCAGTGCAAAGGCAGGCTCAGAGCAGACCCAGCAGGTGCAGGGGCAGGGATAGGTCCAGAGTTTGGTGAGAGTAAGGTTCAAAGTCCAGGTACTGACAAGTGCTGTTTGCCTCTGAACTCCAGAGATCTCTGGATCCCACTCTGTGAAGGAAGGTGGATGCATTCAAACAGAAAGACTAAACCTGGAGACATCAGGGCTTATCTAGGAAATATATGAGTGCCATATCATTTAAAATACAGAACACATTTTCATCTTGCATAGGACGTTGAGTAAGGTGGTGATTTGAGCACAGAGGTCTAACTGCCTTTCTCTCCATTAGAAGGATTGATAGGTAATAAAAATAGGGGAAATTTTCATCAGGCCCGAGTTGCAATCAAAAGAGAAAAATAAACTTGAGAGATTTCTAAATTATACCTTATTTTCATCCAGGGGAAAATAAAGAAGCAGGCCTGACTCTCTAGAGGGGCATTAAGTCAGCTGATAAAGCAGTCAACGGGAGCTCATGTTCACACCCAAACTTCAGAAAGTGAATTTGATGAGACCTTCTCGGCTGATGGGGATTCACAGGCATCAGGAGAAAGAGCATTGATGGGGCAGTGGTTGTGAAATCTTCTCCTGAGTGTAACACAGGAGAAGAGAAAAGAATTTTGCTGTTCCCAGAGAGGAAGCACAACTGCCCTCCTGAGACCTGAGTGTGTTCCCATGAGAGAGGTGAGAGAACCTCCACTCCCATGACCATGAGGACGTGGGGGAAGCCGGTTGGCAGGACTGGACTCCGACGGCTCTCCTCTGTTCCCTTTGGACAAGAGCAGGTTCTATTTGAAAGCCACTGCCCTGAAGACCCCCAGACTCCTGATCGTGGGAAAGCTAGTGTGGTCAGTCGGAACCCTTCCCCAATAGCATAGTAACAGGTGCTCTCCCCTACAGCAGAGGTACCAGTGTTGCCCCATTTTACAGATGATAAAACTAAGGCCGTGCACACAGACTTTCCAGTAATAGACAACGAGTTACAGAGCTCGGAGTCCGAGAGGGACCATTGAAATCTGAAGGCCACCCTGTTACCGGCTACAGCATGCTGCCTCTTTCGCAAGAGTCTGGGCCCTGCCCTCTCTGTTAGCCAGGTTCGAGAGGAAGCCATACAGAAGGCTGGTCTGTGCTACTTCAACAAACAACGATCGTGAAGGGGATCTGAATCTGCAATTCTAGAATAGTCTACATTGACGAATGGCTTACTTTGAGCTAAAGGCTCATATCAACAGACGCAGAAGGAAGCCTTCTTGGAACGTCCCCTATCTGACAGAAAACAGGAATTTCTGAGAAATGAGGACTACAGTAAATACTCTCTCCAGAGGAGTTTTGTGCCAGAGAAGACAGGAGTCAGCGCTGGGCTGAGAGGGCAGCACTGAGGTCTCCAGCACACCCTGTCCAGCACTCCTTGCCTTCCCACACGTCCTTCACAGTCTACCTTCCCTCGGAGCCCCCACCTCCCGCCCTTTGCCTCTCACCTTCCCACAGTGCACTGCCTTTTGTTAAAATGATAAACATTCACGTCTAGCTGCTTCTCTGGGTTCTACCCTTTTGGGTTTTTTCTGTGAAAAATCTAACTTATGTAAAAATACTAAGATCAATAAAATTTGTATTCCCTTTTATCCTGTGTGTCTTTGTCAACTTAATTTGCAGGCCTCAGTTACTCACCTAGGAGAGGAGAGGTAAGAAGAATCACAGAGCTGAGACAGTCCTGACAGGGGCTCCCCGGGCTAGGGCTCCCTGCACAGCGCTGAGGCTGCAAAACTGCAGGATCTCGTCGATTGCCAGAACATGCCCTCTTCCCGCTCTGTGCAAATTGGGAGGATAGGCCAGAGGCCGTCATAATTTCCTGGCATAATCCCTAACAGTCACAATTCTACGGGTAGACAATAATGGCGAGCTCAGCTCGGGTAATCAGCCTTTCCAGGAAGACCGTACTGGAGATTCAGGAAGGAAGGAATCTACGCCTCTCCTTAGATCTGGCGTCTTACCAGAGAAAGGGCAACCCTGCGAGCGAGGGGGTGTCCGCCCAGGGCCGTCCTCACCTGACCAGGGCAGCATGTCCTGATGCCACCATGGGCACCTGGGAGGCACCTGGGAGGCAAGGGCAGGTGTGCAGGGACAAAGCAGCTGGAAGTTTCAACCCTGAGCATGAGACAGACTCACCTGGTCTTCACTGCCCAAGGCAGGAACCAGATGGCTAGAGATGAGACACAAGGGCCACACCCTCCTGACGCTCAGATACACAGTATCCCTAGCCAGGCTGCCTCGGGATGGAAGCAGAGACTGGAGTGGGGCAGCCCCGGGTTCAAGTGCCTGCTTCCTGTTTGAGGCATGAGTACCTGGAACAGGTTGTTTGATTTTGAGTCTCAGACTCGTCTGCCATGTGGAGACTAGTGTCTCTTGTGCTCACGGGCACGCTCATCACTCTCACACCAACCAGGTCTACCCTGTCCACCCCCAGTCTACTCTCCATACATCAGGACAACACAACAAGCAGACTTTCTAAGCATAAGTGAGATCATACAATCCGCCCATTCTCTGCCCACCCCGGCAGCCTGGAAGGCAATCCACCGCGGTCCCCACAGTCTGCACAATCTTCCCACACCTGCCCTCATCTGTCCCCTTCCCTTTGCCTGCTGGGGTCCAGGCTCGGCGATGGAATCGCTGCTCCTCCACTTGCTACATGTACACTTAGGGCCTTCACACACGCTGTTCCCCCTTATTCAAAGCTCTTCCTAACACAGTTACATGGCTCATACCCTCAGTTCACCAAGGTTCAGTGTCAGGGGCCACATCTCAGAAAACCTCCCTGGAAAAAACCTATGAACATAACTATCCCTATTGCTTGCTTCCTCCCCGACTTTAGTCTCCTTTATAGACATTACATTGTACTTTTAGTCTGCATCTACTCGTGTTCATTCCCCACTGGGAGGAAGAGGAAGTAGTCAGTGAGCTCCGCCTTCATTCCCCACCGGGAGGAAGAGGAAGTAGTTGGTGAGCTCCGCCCTCTTTCCCCACTGGGAGGAAGGGGAAGCAGTTGGAAATATAACACTACCTGCCCAGGCTTTGGGCGTGCAGCTCCCCAGTAAGCGCCTAAGTGCAGTGTTCGCTCTGCACCCAGTGGATGGCGGGTATCCACCTGGTAAGTTGTAGGAGCTCTAGGGCACCTGCTCCATAGTAAATAATAATAAAGTGCCAGATGATTACTACACGACTGCTGACTGCTGCTACGATGAACCATTCAGGGGGAGGTAATAACCATGGGCAAAGAGAAAAGCAAACAAAGAAACAGTCTGTCGCGCTGCACCTAAAACTAATCTAGGTACACAGAGACATCGCCGAGTGAAATATTTTGTTGACAAAGCCCCAGGGACCATGGCGTGTTTAATGTGCTTTTTCTGCACAGCTTTACTGTGCACTGCCAGCACGCTGTCCTCCAGCCCTCGCAGTCACATGGCGGGAAAGAGAACCACGCTGGGGAGAGGGAGGAGCAGGAGGGTCCCCTTGTCATAGATCGCGCTGAGGGGAAACTGGTTCTATCCTGACTCCAGCAGTCTGTCAGTTGGGTGCTCAGAGATGGGTAATGGGGCGATCTTTTAGCAGACTCCAGTCAACAAAGACGTCCAGGGTTGTAATTCCTTCCTTTCAAACTTCTGTATTTGTTCAAGGGGCTCAGGGGTGGGGTCGGTTTTTTACAGTTTTTGTCCCAGTAAGAAAATGTGGCTGCAAGTCTGAACGTCAAATACTACAAAACACACGTTTTAGAGCGCCAAATTACATTCTGTTAAAAACTGATGGGCACATTGTATAATGCCATTTATAGAACAGCTTTGAAATGACAAAATTATAGTGATGAGGAATGCATCCGTGGTTGCCAGGGGTTAAGCTCGGAGGAAAGGCGCGATTGTACCGAGGTTGCATGAGGGAACTTCTTTGTGATAATAGAAAAGAAATGTGTATCTTGATTGTGGTGGTGTCAACACAAATTTATACATCTGGAAAATTCTGTAGTGCACACCAACACCACCTCCACTACCAACAGTGACAAGCCGTGATGAGAACCACGTGTGCGCTCCAGCTGAGCTAAGAATATCATCCACTGCCAGGGCTTGGTTCTGACAATGTATTCTGGCATGTAAGATGTAATTCTTAGGGAAAGCTAGGTAATGCACACACAGAAACTTTCTGTTATTTTGCAACTTCTGTTTGTCTTAAATGAGCTTTAGGGAAGTTTAAAAACACAAAAAATAACTAAATAAAAACCTTAATGGATAAATTCTAGCCCTGCACTCTGTGGAGTAACTGTGTTTCTGCTATCTCTCTCACTACCATGACTACAAAACTGGAATAGAGCAGATGAAGAGCTATTTTAGGACAGTGAAAAGTAAATACCAGCAGGTGGGGTGGTTGAGAAGACCAGGATTCACAGCGCCACCAGAATGGTGGTGAGCTGGTGTCGTTTTTCCCCTGCAGTGTCTGCTAGCCTGAATGTAATTCAGAATGAAACCCAGAGGCAGCTCTGCTCAGAGGGACCTGCAGGAAAAGCCCTCCAGCTCTGGCTCCAGGAACTGTAAGGGGCAACTCTGAAATCTCCAAGGAAAATGCAGCCAAGTGCATGAGCGGGCAGAGAAGATAACGCCACAGCACTCTGTGGAGAGCAACAAAGAGGAGTGCCTGGACCCCGGAGTCTGTCTGGAACCCTGGCTACGCGTGCCTGGGAGACCGTGAGAGGGACGACATGGAGAAAGCACTCCAGAAAGGCACTTAAAGACTCTTGGGCTCACCTTCAGCTATAAACAGTAGCTGAGATTCTGCAGAACACATCAGAGCTGCAGAGAACCCTTAACAAACAGACCGCTGCTTGTCTCAGATTGACTGCCTGGTGGCACGCGAGAGGGGCAAGTTTGAGAAAATTGGGCAGGCATCCAGCAATGATCTGAGACGGGACCCACAGCTCACGGAAACATAGGGAAACTTGCCAGGTCAACTGGCTGCTAAAAGAACAATGTCAATACTTGCATAAAATTGAAATAAGGCTCAGAATATATAATTTTTTGATATCCAGAAAGCAATGCAGAATTACTTGCCACAGAAAAGCCAAGGAAACTCTCACCTTGTATGGGAAAGGCAACAATAGACACAAATGCTAAGATCCCATTGTTGGAATTGCCTGTTTTGGATTGTAGAGCAGCTCTTGCACAAATGACCCAATGAACAACAGTAAACACCCCTGAAAAGAATGGAAAATCAGGACAGGAAGAAATAGATTATGAGGGGGCTCTTCAATGAGTTCATGGAAAATGAGTATTATGAAAAATCTATGCATGACTTTTAAATGTCTTTTGTGCCAAAATAAACTTGTATGTTACATCCATTTTTTTCTAAACTTTTTTAAAAGTTTATCTTACATAAAGTAGAATCAAACAGAAATTTTAGAAATGAAAACTATAACAATGAAAATTGCAATTCACCTTACAATTCACTGTAAGGGCTCAAAGGTAATGAAAGAGAAAAGATTGGAGAAAAAAAAATGAACAGAGCCCCAGAGATCTGTGTAACAATAGCAAAAGGCTTAGCTAATGTTCATGCCATTGGAATTCTAGAAATAGAGGAGAATCTTACTGGATATAATAGACTATTCTCATTTCAGTTTTTAAAAATATATATAATGGCTAAAACAAAAATTACATATTCTTCTGATAAAGCTTTTACTGTAGGTTATTGCAATATCTAAGAAAACAACGAGGTGAATTTTCTAAATGCTGCTTGATAAAGTAAAATTCCTAGGAGTAAAAGAAAAATAAAGTATGCATATTATAATTCTTTTTTTTTTTCGAGAGTTTTTTTCGCTATAGGGCGCGTGCGCTCGCCAGACAGACAGAGAGAGACATAGAGACAGAAAGCGAGAAATCACCCCCCGGGGGGATGGCCACGCCGCAATCCCTTCTCCTCCATTCTCCTCTCGGGATCTTGGGCACGCATGCACACGCTCCCGGCGTGAGTTTTAAGCCACCAGGTCCAGGACGCGAACCGCAGTCGACTACGTGGGAATCCAGAGACATAGCCATTACGCTAACTGCTGGTTCCCCATATTATAATTCTGAGAGCAGCCTCTAAAAACCTATATAATAAAGTAAATAATTACAATAGACAAATAGAAATAGAGTGATAAAACATGAGAGTCAATGAAGGCAGGAAAGGAGAAATAGAAAAATCATAGGTAGAGGAAAGAGAAATAGATCATGCAAGAATAGACCAACTCGGAAACTCTTGATGATGACATGAAAAGTAACTGGTTTAAACATAGCAATGACATAAACAATATTTTTAAGAAACCAGCAGTTAGCGTAATGGCTATGTTGCTGGACTCCCATGTAGTCGACCACAGTTCAAGCCCTGGACCCGGTGGCTTAAACTCATTCCAGGGGCATGTGAGTACATGCCCAAGATACCAAGAAGAGAATGGAAGAGAAGGGATTGCGGTGTGGCCATCCGCCCTGCAGGGTGATTTCTTGCTTTCCATCTCTCTATCCCTCTCTTTCTGGTGAGTGCACATGCCCTATAGCAAAAAAAAAAAATTGAAATGATTTTTCTTAAATGACCCAATTATATGCCATTTACAACTCACTCACTTCAAGTATGACAAAATAGGTTAATTAAAAAGGAAGAACACTTAACAGACAAAAAAATGTAAAGTTCTCTGTTAATAAAAAAAGATTTGTAATTTTAACTTTATTTTTAAAAAGTAAAAGGATGGACAGTTATGTCCCATGCAAATTAATCCACAAAAGGTCGAGTGGCTATATTATTATCAAAGAAAGAACATTTCAGAGCAAATTATCCCAGATTTAAGAGTCATTACATAGTGATCAAAGGTTAAATTTACCAAAAATAAGTAAAAATCTCACATTCATATGTACTTACCAACAGAGCTCCAAAATGCAAAAACTGACCAAAGGTAAGGGAGAAAGAGATATTCTCTTACATAGTCTAAGGCTTCCAGCACGGCTGGAAGTAGAGCAGTGATGGGTAGAACCAAAAGACAGATGATAAGCGAGTATGCCAAGAATCTGAAAGCATCTACCAACAACTGAGCATGAGGGATATACAATGCTACATCCAGCCACGGCCAAATGCCCACTCTTCTTAGTCTACAGGGAGCATTTACCAATGTAGTTCATATTCTAAGTTATAAACCAGACTTTTAAAAGTCTGAATAATTAAGTTGTACAAAGTATTTTCTCAGGCCTTAATGAAATTAAATTAGAAATCAACAAGGTAACGGGAAAATGTCCAAATACCTGAGTATCAGATAATACACTTCTACATAATCTATAGGTCAAAGAGGAAAACTGATGATAAATTAGAAAAAAAATAAAACTTATAACTCAAGTGCAGGGATATCAAGCTTGTAGGGGTACAGCTTAAGCAATACATAGAATAAAGTTTGTAGCAGTAAGTGCTTTTGTTATAAAAAGAAGAAAGTCCTCAAATCAATCATCTATGGTTAAAAAATAAGGGAGTAAAATAACTCAAAGGAAGAATAGAGAAAGAATAAGGAAGATAAAATTCAATAAAATTGAAAAAAATCTAAAAACCAATGAAGTAGAAGTTGATTCTTTGAAAATATAATGATAAAAGTAAATAAAATTATAAAAATAGAACTAATACATCATTACTAAGACTGATAAAATGGAGAAAGGACATGAACTGCCCATAGTAAAAATTAAAGAGTTGCTCTTACTAAAGAGGTAATATAGTGAAAGAAAAATAGATGAATACTCTGTTCTATTTGATACATTGTATTCAGAGAATTTATTTTAAATAATACAATTCCTTGAAAACTATAAATTGCAAACCCACAAAAGATGAAATACTCATTTTTTAGAGAGATTTTTGCTACAGGACTCATGCACTTACCAAAAGACAGAGACAGAAAGTGAGAAATCACTCCCCAGAGGATGGCCATGCCACAATCCTTTCTTTTCCATTCTCCTCTCAGGATTTTGGGCGCACATGCACACATGCCCACCATGACTTTCGAGTTGCCTGGTACAGGACTCAAACTGCATCGACCATGTGGTAGACAAGTAACGTAACCATTATGCCACCTGCTGATCGCAAGCTCAAACATTCTTAAAAATATTAAAGAAATGGAAAAAATTTTGAACAAGAAATCTCCAATTCTTGAGGGTTCACAGGTGGAATATATCAAATATTTAAATAACTAATAATAATTGTATAAAATGTCTTTCAGATAATAGATGGTAATAAAACACATTTTGAAAATAATTTTATCAAACTGCATCACTATGTACCCAAACTGAATGAAGACAGTAGAAACAAGAACAGATCAATATCCCTCATTAAAAGATGCAAAAACTAGGACCAGCAGATTGTGCAATGTTTATGTCCCTGGACTCCCTCCTGGCCAACAGTGGTTCGAGTCCCAGACTCAGTGGCTTAAAACCCACTCTTGGGTAAGGGGTCGGGGGGTACCAGCAGTTAGCGTAATGGCTATGTCTCTGGACTCCAACATAGTCAACTGCGGTTCGCGTCCCGGACCGGTGGCTTAAAACTCACGCCGGGCACGTGTGCATGCGTGCCCAAGATCCTGAGAGGAGAATGGAGGAAAAGGGATTGCAGCGTGACCATCCCCCCTGGGGGGTGATTTCTCACTTTCTGTCTCTCTGTCTCTCCAGTGAGTGCAGTACATGCCCTATAGCAAAAATACCTCTTAAAATAAAGATGCAAAAACCAGCGACCAGACAGTGGTACAGCAGTAAAATACAGCACCCTGCAAGAATGATTCACATGGAAAGGTTTCAGGTCTATGTCCACATATTCCATATACCAGGTATATGAGTGCCTGTGATCCAAACCTGGCTGGAGCAGGACCAAGACCCTGCTGAGAGCGTCTCTCTGTGTGTCTCTCTCATGGAGAAAATAAATAAACTTTTTTTAAAAAGATGTATAAATAATCAACAAAATATTGTCAAATTGCACCAAGTGATAGAATCATACTCATAATCATAATAAACCACAACCAATTGGGATTTATCCTGGGAAAATTAGGATGGTTTGAAAAGCAATCAATGTGGAACCAGCAATGTGTCCTAGTAGTTAAGAAAGTTAGATCACACATGGCTGACCATGGTTTGAATCCCAGCCCTGGAGGCTTGAAAAATATGTTGAGTTCATGTTCATCCAAGCCCCAAATTTAAACAGGATTAGAAATGAAAGAAAAGGAATTGCAGCATGACAATGAGGGATGCATTCTCTCTCTCTATCTTTCTCTCTCTGATGAATGCACATGCTCTCTGGCAATTGAAAAAAAAAATACAAAAGACAAAAAGGATAAGATGTGATCCACCATATTCAGAGTCCAAAAAAGAAAATGTATTTTTCAGATCAACTAAGGAAAGAAAAGAATTTGACAAAACTCAACATCAAAACTCAAACTAAGAACAAAAGGAACTTCCTCAGAATGATAAAAAAAAAAACATCTGCAAATAAAATCTCCAGCAGAGAGCTTAGTTGTGAAAGACTAGGTGCTCTCTCCTCCTCCCCCTTTACATTTTTTCATGGCTAGCAGGTATGCATGCTTGTAGAGAGAAAGAGAGGAAAACATAGCAAATTGAGGGAAAGGGGGAGAGCTCATGTGTAATTCCTTTCCCGCCATTTCTCCACTGAGTCAAGATTTTGAGCACACAAAAACACATGTCTGGCATGACTTTCAAACCTCCTGGGCCAGGATCCAGCTCTCGACGCACTGTACAGGACTGCCTGCTTTCTTCTTAAATTTGAAAAGATAAGAATTTCATCCTCTCTACTCCTATTCAATGTGGTATTGAAAGTTCTAACCAGTGCAATAAGCAATCAAAGAAATTATTTTTAAGTAAATTTAAAATGAATAAATAAAACTATTCACAGCTGACATGATTGTCTATACAGAAAATTCTAGGAAACAAAAAACACAAGCAAAATTTTTAAAACTCTAGAAATAATAGTAAACAGCTTAGCAAGGTTAAAAGATAAGTCAATACAGAAATTTTTAGTATTTATTAATACTAAAAATGCACAATTAAAAAAAAACCCAGAAATTAGGCCATAGCTAATACCATTTATGATTGCTCCAGCAAAAACTAAAATACAAAAAGATCAAGTACAGAATCTGTATGCTGAACATTATGATAAAAGAAAGTAAAGAGGGGTACCAGCAGTTAGTGTCATGGCTGTGTCACTGGACTCCCACTCGACTGAGGTTCAAGTCCTGGACCCGGTGGCTTAAATTCACTCTAGGCACATTTTGTGTGTGCCCAAGATCCTGAGAGGAGAGTGGAGGAGAAGGGATTGCAGCGTGGCCATCCCTC
>NW_006159718.1:1724068-1732555 GCF_000334495.1 Tupaia belangeri chinensis
AAAAAAAAAAAAACATAAGAAAGAAAGAAAGAAAGAAAGAAAGAAAGAAAGAAAGAGAGAGAAAGTAAAGAGGAGACTGAGCTGCAGAGAGACCCTTGCTTATCTCCTCCCCTACAAGCCTTTAAACTCTTAGGTGTGTTAATTGGCACTTAGAGAATCCTTTCTTTTCTCACTTCCAAGCCATTGGGACATCTGCCTGAACAACAGACCTGGCTGCATGGTGAGTGGCTGTAGAGAGATTGTGATATATCCCCTGCCATGTGCCTTTGACTTCTCAGATGTCAGTGGTTCCTAAAGCATGTGTCAGGACTCCTTTTATCTTCCTCATTTGAAACTCATCAGCTTAGCTCCAGGTGCACTTGTTCTCTAGAAACTGGGAGCCTTTTCTAGATCTGTGAAGAATGTCTCTTGTAATTTTATAGAGATCGCATTAAACATTATGCTGGGTAAAGCCTCTTTACAATCTAAATGATGTATAGCAATTTAATGTATGAATAATAATTTAAAAAATCAATTAATAAAAGAAAAAAATTGGGAGGCTTTTGAATTACCTAGGTCCAGCAACAACAGTGCAGGTTGCCGAGTGAGCATCAGGGAGACAGAGCAGCAGAGAAATCACTGACCACTCCTCTTGCACACCTTTGAATGCTCAGAATTAATTAGAATTTAGAAAGAATTGTCAAATCCACCAGATGACCAGAAATCATTGCAGAGGCATAAGAAATATGAGAAACCAAGAAAATATATCTCTCCCAAGGGAAAATGTCAGTTCCTCACCATCCAAACAAAACAATGGAACTTATGGAATGTCAGATAAATAATTCAGCATATTTATAGTGACAAAACTAAATGAGAAGCAAGAGAAAGAGACAATCAACTCCAGAAGATCCTTGAAAATACGCAAATACATGGAAACTAAAGAACCTACTCCTGAATGACTTCTATGCTACTGATGAAATTAAGACTGAAATTTTAAAAAATTATGGAAACAAATGATACTGAGTACATGAGTTTCCATAGTCTATAATCTTTGGGACATGGCAAAAGTAGTCATAAGAGGGAAATTCATAGCAATTAGTGAACATTAGAAAACAAGGAAAGGCAGCAAATGGACAACATAATATCACACCCTAGGAAATTGGAAAAACAAAATAATCAAAAAGATGACAGGAAAAAGGAAATAATGACGATTCAAGCAGAAATACATGAAATAGAAAATAAATGATTTACAGAAAATAAATGAAAGCAACAGCTGGTTCTTTGGAAAGATTAACAAGATTGACACACCATAAACTGACTAATTAAGGAGAAAGCAACCAGATAAATCAAATTTGCAATGAAACGAGCAATATTACAACAGACAAAACAGAAATACAAAACATCATTAGAGGATACTATGAGTGACTATACAGCAACACACAAGAAAACCTGGATGAGATGGACAAATTCCTGAACACACATAATCTATCAAGATTGAATCAGGATGGAACACATATAATCTATCAAGATTGAATCAGGATGACACAGAAAGCCTAAATAGACCTATAACAAGCAATAAGACTGAATCAATAATAAATAACCTCACTACAAGGAAAAGCCCAGGTCCTGATGACTTCATTTCTGGATTCTACAAAACTTTTAAAGAAGAATTAGCCCCCATCTTGCTCAAATTATTTCTAAAGATCCAAAAGGAAGGAATCCTCCCAAAATTATTTTCTGAAGCCTCAATTACACTCATTCCCAAAACAGATAAAGATATAGCAACAAAGGAAGACTACAGACCAATATCTCTGATGAATATAGATGTAAAAATTCTCAACAAGATACTAGCAAATCATGTCCAACAACATATAAAAAGATTATTCATCACAACCAGGTAGGCATTATTCCAGGGAAGCAATGGTGGTTTAACATATGCAAAACCATAAATGTAATTCAACATATTAACAGAAAGAAAGGTAAAAATCATATCATTTCAATCATTGGAGAAAAAACATTTGAGAAAATACAACATCTCTTCAGCATTAAGTCTCTCAGCAAAATTGGTACAGAAGGGTCATTTCTCAACAAAATAAAAGCCATCTATGAAAAACCTATAGCTAACATTATATTGAATGTGGGAAAGCTGAAAATTTTTCCACCAAAAACTGATACAAGACAAGACGACCCACTTTCTCCACTTCGTTTCAATATAGTACTGGAAGTCCTAGCCAATGCAATCAGAAAAAAATAATATAAAAGGAACTTGAATAAGGAAAGAAAAGTTAAAATGTGCTAATTTGCAGATGACATGATGGCATACTTAGAAGACCCAAAGGTTTCCATGGAAAACTTCTTGAAGTAATAAATGAACATAGTAAAGTGGCAGGATACAACAGTGACATAAAAAATCTATAGCATTTCTATATATGGACAACAAGCTGATTGATAGAGAACTGAAGAAAGTAATCCCTTTTACCATAACGACAAAAAGGTATAAGATACCCAGGGATAAACCTAATCAAGAAAGTCAAAGACCTTTACAAGGAAAACTATGAAAATATTTTAAAAGATATTGAAAATGACACAAAAAAGTGGAAGGACATCCCACGTTTCTAGATTGAAAGAATTAATATAATCACAATGGCAATATTGCCTTGATTAATCTACATATTTAATGCAATTCCAATCAAACTACCTGAGACATTCTTCACAGATCTAGAAAAGATGATCAGAGAACGAGTCTGGAATCATAAAAGACTCCATGTTGCCAAAGCAATCCTGTGTAAGAAGAATGGAGTAGGTGGCATCTCACTCCCTGACTCCAAAATATATTATAAAGTTGTGATAATCAAAATAGAATGATATTGGCACAAAAACAGATATTTGGACCACTGGAAAAGAATAAAGACCCCAAAATAAACCCCAAAACATACAGCCAACTGACAAAGGGTACCAGTCAATTCAGTGGGAAAAGGAAACCTCTTTAGCAAATGGTGCTAGAAAAATGGATATCCACATGCAGAAAGATAAAAACTGGATCCTCATCTTTCACCGTTAACAAAATTCAACTGGAAATGGATCAAAGATCTAAATTTAAAACTACAGAACTAGTGGTGGAAAACACTGGGGAAACTCAAGAGACATTGAGTTAGGCAACGGCATCTTAAATAAGACCCCCAAAGCACAGGCAATAATTCCAAAAATAGACAAGTGGGATTACATCAGATTAAGAAGTTTCCATACAGCAAAAGAGACAGTAATTAGAGTGAATCCACAACCCTCAGAATGGGAGAAATATTTTTTTGTAAACTATGCCTTGGATAAGGGACTGATAACCAGTACACACAGGGAACTCAAACAGCTTACCCCCAAAAAATGATTAACCCAGTTAAAAGATGGGAAAATCAGCTGAACAAAAAACTCCTTAAGGAAGACATATAAACAGCCAAAAACCACATGAGGTAATGGTCAACATCCTTCATCATAAGGGAGATACAGATCAAAACCACAATGAGATACCACCTAACCCCTGTCAGAATGGCAAAGATTAAAAATACAAAAATGGTAAGTGTTGGCAGGGCTGTGGAGAAAGGGGAACTCTATTACACTGTTGGTAATAGTTAAGTAAATTAATTGGTCCAACCACTGAGGAAAACAATATGGAGGTTCCTCAAAGATCTACAAATAGAACTACCATATGATCCGACAATTCCACTTCTGTATACCTACCTAAAGGACAAGAGAATGCTCAGTGGGAAAAGTGCTTGCACATCTATGTTTATTGTGGTATTACTCACAACTGCTAAACATGGAACCAACCCAAATATTCATGAACAGAATTAAAAGCAGCATGGCACATATATGCTATGGAATACTATTTAGCCATAAAAAATACTTGGCATTTGATAGAAAATGGATGAATACGGACAATTTATTGCTGAGTGAAGCAAGCCACGATATGAAAGAGAGATATTGTGTATCTCCACATAGACCAACTGTCTGCACTCTACAACAGAAAGTGAAAGACTGGAGGCTATAAAAGCATTGAAAATAGTTATGGACACTGGAGACAGTGTGGAAGGAGGTTGGGAGGGGGGATAGCATAGGGAGGGAAATTAGGGATAAAAATAGAGAGGTAAGACATTTGTGGGACACAGAAATGGTTTATTGATGGTAACAATAACAGAAATGGTTATGTTGATGATAACATTTTAGTATCCTCAACTGGACTGGTGTGAAGTATATTTTATATTGGGAAAATTTACTTTACAAGCTAGGCTATGTAAAGTGATTGAATGCATAAAAAAAATTTTAATGCAAAAAAAAAAGAAAGTAAAACAAGCCTAAATAAATAGAGCCCTACCATGTTCACTAGTTGTAAGAATTAATATAGCACAGACGTTAATTCTTCCCAACTTGATCTGCCAATGAATATAATACTGTCCAAAATTTCAGTAAAACATTTTGTATTTATAGACAAACTGATTCTAAAATTTATATGGATGGGCAAAGAAACTTGAGTACTTACAACAATTTTGAAAAGAGCAAAGTCTGAGAAATTACAGTATCTAATTTTAAGAAAGACTGTAAGTCTGTTTTAAGACAGTGTGATATCGTTGAAAGAATACACATATAAGCCAATGGAATAGGAAAGAGTACCCAGATTTAGACCTACACAAATACAGCCAACTGATATGTGACAAAGCTACAAAGGCAATTCCGTGGAGAAAAGTACTCCTTTCAACAAATGGGGATAGAATAATTTAACATGGTCCAAAAAAAAAAAAAAGTAACCTAAATCTTATGTACAAAAATTAACTCAGAGTTGATTATACATCTAAATGGAAAGTGTGAAACTATAAACATTTTGGGGGAAAATCTTCAGGACCCACAGCTTTATGAAGAATTAGTGTTCTTAGACTTTATTATAAAGGCAGAAACAAAAAAAGAAAAAATCATAATAAAACAGGCTTTATAAAAGCTAATAAATCTTGGGGCCAGCAGGTGGCATAGTGGTTGTGCTGGACTCCCACATGACCAACTGCGTTTTGAGTCCCGGACCCATCAACTTGAAACTCATGCCCAGTGAGTGTGCATGCATGCCCCAAATCCCAAAAGAATGGAAGAGAAGGGATTGCAGCATGGCCATCTCCCCTGGGCACGATTTCTCACTTTTTTTTCTATTTCTGTGTGTCCAGTGCATGGATGTACCCTACTGCAAAAACTTCTCTTAAAAAATAGTAATAAATCTTGAAATCAGCTAGGGATACCGTTGTAATTCAATGCTCTGCAAGTCCAACTCACCTATGAAGGTGCCAAGTTTACGTCCAGAGACTTCGTGAACACACCAGGTATACATGTGCCCATGACTCCAGGTAGGAGTAAATTATGGCACATAAACGCTGTTGTGGGTACCTGTCTCTCTATCTCTATCTCTCTCTCTTAGTCTCTTTCACTCAGAAGAAAAAAATACATAAAACTCAGTTTTTTAAAAAATAACAGCTTTTGCTATGCACAAGATACTATCAGAAGGATGAAAAGACAAGCTACAGATTGGAAGAATATACTAGAAAATCACACATCTGACAAAGGACTTACATTCGTAATAAATGAAGGACTCTTAAAATTCAACAGCAAAAATAAAACACCACAATTGTTTTTTTCAAAGGGAAAAAACACGTTGACAGACACTTCACCCAAGAAGATGCTGGATGACAATCACATAAAAAGATGTTCAACATCATTAACCACTAAATGCAAATTAAAATCATGATAAAATATCATTGTCACCTATTGACTAACCAAACTAGAAACTACTCAGATACCACATTCTGGATCTGGATGGAACAATCTCTTATGCAATGCTGGTGGGAAGGCAGAATGATAAACCCAGGATAGGTGGGTTGTTTCTTCTCATCATATAGTTACCATATGATCCAACACCTTAATCCTGGACATTTACCGTAGAGAAAAGAAAACTTTTGTTCACACAAAAATCTATATGTAGATACTCACAGCAACTCTACTCTTCATTGCAAAAAACTGGAAATAGCTCAAATGTCTGTGAGTGATGGAGCGGGTAAACAAATAGTGGCATATCCACACAATGGGATTATCCCCCTGCCATAATAAAGAACAACCACTGATGAACACAACATGAATAAATCTCAGAAACATTATATGTAGTAGTAGGAGCTAATCTTGAAAGGTTATACATTACATGATTTCATTCATATGTCATTTCCACAAAAGATAAGATGATTGTGATGGAAAACAGATCAATGGTTGCCAAAAGTTGTATGCAAGAGGGTGCATGGAAAGACAGGATGAGGGAGTTTTTGCTTATTTGTTGTTTGTCTGGGGTTTCAAAATGGTCCTGCGTGCTGCTAATGGTGGTGGTTACATAAATCTATACATGTATCAATATTCATAGGAATGATGGTAATAAACACAGTGTTCTATTGATAAAAAACAGAAATAGATTTTGGAGCAGAATAGCAGAGGGCCCAGAAATAACCCATACAAATTAGGTCTGCTGATCTTTGACAAGGGAGCAAAAGCAATTCATTCAACAGAGAAAGGACTGCGCTTTTTAATGAATGATGCTGAAACAACTGGACGTCCATGTGTCAACATAATAGTAATAACAGAACTGAATCCAGACACACCCCTTACATCTCTCATAATTATTATCTCAAAATGAACCATAGACCCAGATGTAAATGCAAACCTATGAAAATTCTAGAAGAGAAAGCAATTCCCATAGGGAAGGGTAACAACCACAATCCCTTCTCTGTGACTCTTTGTGATTTTGGGTGTGCACACACACACACATGCCTGTTGTATTTGTCAAGCCAATGGGTTCAGGACTTGAACCATGCAGACAGCCATGTGAGATCCAGCCACTTTAACTATCATGCCACTGGGTGGTCCATGATGAGCACTTTTTAAATCTTCTTTTCTTTCATCTCTTCTCAGCACTTAAAAGTGTCTTCACCTGGTTTCTAGGCCTTCATAGTCTTATTCTACTTCTTGTTTTTGTGTTTGCTCCTTCACCAACTCCACTGCCACCTTTTATCCTTCACTGAAGTGTTGGCATTCATACTTTCAATACGGTCTCTGAACCACCTCTTTAAATCCTGTGTATCCAATTATGAATCTTCACTCCAGTGTAGGTCTCTCTTCTGAATTTCAGTTTTACAGCCAACCTCCCACCAGTCTCCTCTACCTATAGTTCTAAAAATACCTTAACATTAAAATTAAAATGAGAATTCTTTATCCTCTTTCTTATCCAACAGTTTCTATTTTAATTTTCTGTCTAATTATCCAAGCTAGAATCCTTGGGTCAATCCCTAACATATTCCTCTCTCTATTGCCTCACATCCAATCAGTTTTCAAGCCCTATTTTTTTTAAACACCTGAATTTCTCTCAATTTCTATCTATTACTCTCCAATGTCAATCACTAGCGAAGTCAAATTCATTTCTCATATGAATTATAAATCTTTTCCCTTAAGTGGTCTCTTGCCTTCAATTTTGTCTGCCGCTGGTATATTTTTTCACATAGTGACCAGGTTTCTTTCTCAAGCAGGGGTCTGACCATGCCACTCCTCTGCTTAAAGTACTTCAATGACTCCTCTTGTGTTTAAACTAACATTTTTATCTCTATAAAAGAGCTGTCAGCCACTCATAATTGGACCCTAGCAGGATGCTCCCGACTCAGTTCTCATCACCTCGCACTCACACTCCCTTCCCCAGTCACTTGGAACATGGGCCATTCTGCCTCATGCCTCCCAGCCTCTGAGAGTGCGCCGCACTCCATGGCACCCTCTGGAACTCTGCTTTCCTGCGCTCGCTTCTGCCTGTCCTTTAGTGCTCAGTTCGGATACCACCTTCTCTGGAGCTCCTTTCTGAGCCGGGGCCACCGCTCGGAGGCTCACACTAGTGGAACTTCTCCAGGGCAGACTTGAAACGCCGTGTCATATTCATCTCTGGGATCTTGCTGTCTAGTCCAAGAGATGATGAAGAAATGTTTGAAGATGGAAGCTAGAAAATCAGGGAGGAAAAGAGGAAGAAAAAAGAAGGAAGGAAGGAAAAAGGGAAGGAAGGAGGAAAAGAGGGAGATGGGGAAGGAGGGGAGATATTTCTAAGCACATGCCCACTGAGATTACAGCTAGTTAAAGCTCATAAATACTAACAATGTATTTTGTTTCTAGCATGGCATTATGATTCTTCCCTTGTTGTAAAACCTGCTTTCTCATATCAAACATAATTTCTATAATTAAAACTTGGAGGAGTCCAACCCGGTGGGGCTCCAGGACCCGTCTGAGCCCTTTGACCTTTGAGCATCACTTCCGGTTGGTTCAGTAAGTTGGCAAGGCCACTACTGTATGCCCCCCCCCCGACCTTGGAACAAGCTTGGGTCACTTAGCATGTTGGCAAGGCCGCTTGCTATTCGCTCCGGGACTGTGATAGCCTTGCTGGGAAGTGGCCCCCCTCTGACTCCC
>NW_006159718.1:1732842-1748938 GCF_000334495.1 Tupaia belangeri chinensis
TAGGTAAATATATTAGGATTCCTGAAGTTTTAGATCCCTATAGAATTATATAAGTATCATTCTTTATGAAAATCCTTAAGAACTAATATCTATGCTTGAGATTTTCTTTTAGTAATCATAAGACGGCTGCTGCTGAACATCGGTTGATAGTTAACTCTGCTTGCTGGAATTGTTTCCTGAAACTGCACTGCTTGAAGTTACCAGGAACCTGCTTTCATCAATCAAACAATTGTTGAACTGTATCGATGATTAATAGACCTGCCTTTAATCAAACCCTGAATGGTTTCTATTGTTAAAACTTTATGAATTGATAATTAGTACACGTAGCCTCTCTCCCATTTACTTGCATGTATCACATTTTCAATAAAAAGGCACGATGATTCCTAACAGTTGCCACTTCTCAGAGAGTGATCTTAGAGGAGTGTCCGGCTGAGGACGTGCATGAAAAGGCACGAGACCTTAGTCTTCCTTTCCTTCCAGCGTCGCCTCCGTCAAGCCAACCCACCCCCGCCGAGGCTGGTCCCCAGCAAAAACTGATTCATGTTCTAAAGTTATGTGACAAGTACTCAGGCTATGACAGAGACCTCTGTGTTCTCAGAGGCCGTGCCCTGGCAGGATGTGCCTGGACTGGGTGCCGTGTTCTCTGCCGTACAGCCATGGGACCAACTTCCAGCAAAGACAAGTGAATCACAGTGACAGGTGCCACGTCGGGACTTTGTCCAAAAGGTCCTCACAGTGATCCTGTTCTCTCTTCCCATCTGGGAGGTGACTGGAGGGAATATCAGAACCCAAAGAAGGGGAGAAATAAAGACAGAAGAAGCCAGGTCCTGGAACGCTTGCTCAGAAAGCCGCTCTGCCAGAAACACTGGAGTGCACCTGCCATCGGTGAGAAACCGGTTGCTATTCTGTTCAATTCACTGAGGTCTGAGAATCCATTTAAATGTGGTGAAGCTGCATACACTTGGTGAACTGTGACTCTGACCCTAGCTAGAACCTGAGATCACCTTGCTTATAAGTGGCTTCATAAAGGACACGTGAGAAACTGATGCCACCAAACTTGATTGCTAGCCCCTGGAAAGAAGAAATGTATAAATGAGTGAAAAGAATTTCATCATGGACAGAGTTGAAGGGGAGACTAGGAAAGTGCACCCCTCCATGCCACTACGAGATCTCCGAAGGGCAGAGGGAGAGACATCTTGTGTTGACGACTGCAGTCTTGCTTCCGGTTCTCCCAGGCCCACGTGAACGCCTTGTCTGGGACAAATTGCAATCCACTGATTTTCCAGGGCCCCCCTAATGGAGGTCCTCTCTCTCAAACCCCCAAGAATCTTTCTCCGGAAACTGCCACTGCAGTTAGGGAGGACCACCTTCTCCGACAGAGGAAGAGAACTCTTTGATAAGAGCGTTCAAGAAACTCAAATTTCCTGCTGGGATCTTTAAAACAATCAATACTCAGCCCAGAATGTTCTTATAACCTTGGGCTGGGAATGTAATTCCTAAATCAGATGAAAAAAAGAAAAAACAAACACATATAGTGTGAGATGAAAATATAAAAAACCACATATAACACACACACACACATGCATATACATATGTGCATATATAATGTAAATTTAAATAGAAAACAATATAAAATTCTTTTTTTATCAAGAACATTTTCCAGCACATAAAAATATACGTATTTAACAAATAAAACCTATATGCCTTCCACTCAAGTGAAAAATGAAAATATTACAAATAAAATTTGATCCCATGTGCAGTTGAAGGTTAAGCCTCCCTTCATCTTTGATCACAATTCAAAAATTGGCCAGTCAACCACCTAGTGGTTATGATTACTGGACCCCAAGTAGCTGCCAGTGTGGCTCAAATCTCAGATAAGAAGGCTTGAGAAACACCCCAATGCATGTGTGTGCATACCCAAAATCACAAAAGGAAGGAGCAGTAGAGAAGGAATTATGGTGTGACCATTCCCTATGGGGGCTGACTTCTTAGTTTTCCTCTCTGTCTTTCTCTAGAAAGCACATATACCTTCAGGTAAAATTAATAAAAAAAGAAAAAGACATTTGGCCTGAACCTGTTGGTCATTTCTATTTCTATTTCTTTTTTTAACGTTTATCTACTTTATTCATGCTAGAGAGCACTTGCATATGTGCACACATGTGGGTGTAAGAACGGAGAGGATCACGTCATCAGGGTCCCATCTTGCTGCCATCCCTTCTCCAGCCCTCCCTCTCCTCAGCATCATGGGCTCCCACACGCATGCCTGGTGCATGTCAGGTGGACTGGCCGGGGTTCTGAACCGCAGTCGGCCATGCGGCTTCCAGCGCTGCAGTCCAGAGCCCTGTAGAGGGCGCCTCCTACACTGGGCTTCATTTCTACTATTCCACCCTTGCTGCATTTGCATTTGTGCAAAAACATTATATAGTAGTATTTTATATATTTTAATTTTTCCTAAAATATCATTGTACATGTCCTTTTGCAACTAGCTTGATTCATAATATTTAATCTTGTTTTGGGGAGTTCTCTCAATAGTTAACAATATACTAGCATGTTCGTTTGGCCGTATTTCATCATATTAATATACCTCACACTATTTTCCTTGTCTTAATGGACCAATTGTTTCAATTTTTTGGCATTATAGGTAATTTTGAAGTGAGCACTTCCATACATATCTCCTTGTTCAGATGTGTCTGAGTTCCTCTATGGTATAAAACTAGCACTGAAATTCCTGTGGCACTTGGGTTTACATTTTCCTAGACACTGGCAAATCATCCCCCGCATGGTCACTCCAAATACGTTCTTAGCAGTAGTGCATGAAGGTGGCTGTGTCTCGTTCCTTGTTAACTTCTTTGCCAACCTGTGGTACATTCAGGGATTGTTAGCTGCTATTTCTTTTTTCAATTGTATTTTTTTCTGGTGAATATGAAAAATCTTCTGAGATTGAGAATTTTAACATGTTTTTATTGACTGGCTGTTCATATATTTTGTCTGTTTTTTCCATTTTCATCTATTTTCTTATTAATATATAGTAATTTTTATTCATGCTGAATGCTAATACGTGCTCTGTGGCTTATTTTTCAATTTGTTTGTTTGGTTTTTTTATATAGAAACTCTTTTAAATCAAAACATTTAAATCCATTTTACTCTACTGTTCATATTTTTCTTGATGTTCTTTACTCACCAATATCAACGTCATAGAAATATTTTGCTATATTTTCTGCTAAACATTTAAAATTTTTAGTTTTTACATTTAGATCTTTTTTTTTTTAATTTTGCTATAGGGTAAGTGTGGTCATTAGCAAGAGAGAGAGAGAGAGAAAGTGAGAAATCACTCCCCAGAGGGAGATAGCCACACCATAATCCTTTCTTCTCCATTTTCCTTTTGGGATTTTTAAGCATGCACACACATGTGCCCAGCACTGTTTTCAGTCTCCCAGGTCTGATACTAGAACCTGGCTGTCACCCGCGTGGAATCCAGCCACCGTGACCACACCGCCTACTGACCTACATTCAGGTCTTTCCGTGTGTAGAACTGACTTGTTTTATAACAGTGAGATGGGATTCAATTTTTTTTTCATATGAGATAAGCTATTGCTCAAGAAATATTTACCAAAAAATCTTATCTTCCCAACTGATTTGTAATAACAACTCTGCCACATATCAATTTTCCGTTCATTCAACGTGTTTCTTATTACCTACCGTGTATTCAACTGCTCTAAGCTTGAATTTCATCCTGGGTTTCTAGTCTGTTACTTTATTTAAGTTGATATCTCTGTACCTAATAAACTCAATCTTGGGAACCAGCAGTTAGCGTAATGACTATGTCGCTGGACTCCCACGTAGTCGACCGCGGTTCACGTCCTGGACCCGGTGGCTTAAAACTCACGCCGGGCGCGTGTGCGTGCGTGCCCAAGATCCCGAGAGGAGAATGGAGGAGAAGGGATTGCGGCGTGACCATCCCCCCTGGGGGGTGATTTCTCGCTTTCTGTCTCTATGTCTCTCTCTGTCTGTCTGGTGAGCACACGCACCCTACAGTGAAAATCTCTCCAAAAAGAAAAAAAAAAAACCTCAATCTTCTGGGACCCAGCCACAGACTCCTACATCGTGCCATCCCCCGGAGGTTGCAGCTGTATGAGAGGCTCAGGTGTGGCTCCCAGGCCATCTTGGATCTGCTGATCACAGCTGCCTGTAATCCCAGCTAACAGGGAGGCAGGACCAGGAGAATCAGCCCCTGGAGTCCCAGTTAAAAATACGTGTCTCTCTCTCTCTCATTTTCTCATACAAAGAAGAAAGAAAAATTCACTCTTTTAACTATTATGTTTACTTAGTCATGCTATCAACTAAAGAAATTTGTCTCCTCTTATTTCACTTTTAAAAAGTATACTAACTATTCCTATTCTTGTATTGTTATGTGTAAACACACACACAGAGACGTGGGTACTTTAAAAAGTTCATGAAAGACTGGAACTAAAGTAAAAGGTTATTTTGTTACTACAAAGAAAAGAAATTTATGGTTTTCTCATAATACACATTTCCATGAACTTTTGGAAGACCGTCTCATGTATACACACATAAGAATGTAAAATGGACATTCACTCACATGAACCAAACTGCTTACGCCTCTAACACACTCATGTCTTAGGTGGATTCTCCAAGAGCAGAACCCAAGAGAGGTTCTGTGGAAGTGCTGCTCCTGACAAAAGAATGAAAGAAGCAGGAAGCAAGGGAGGGAAGGAGAGGCGTTCCTGAGGAGCCAGGGACGGGGCTCCATGGAAGGCAGGACAGGGTGGTGGTCAGCACTCAGTGCAGCCACTGATGTGGGGGGGCCCAGCCTAGCCACCAAAGCTCTAGTGCCATTATTTTCAAGAACGAATATGTACTCATGAAACAAATAGATGTGGGGTTACTGTGGTGGAAGAAGGAAATGAAGTCAGTGATGGGAAAAATAAAACCGAACGGAAACAGTTTTGTATCGGATGGCTAAAGGATGAGGTTCTCTTAAAGCACATTTCTGTACCTACAACACACAAAAGAAGATTGATGTAAATAAGTACACAGTAATCAATGAACACACAGTCTCATCCCCAAATACACAATTACCCTTTAATAACATTGATTTGCCCAAATCAAGAAAGCCTTGTGAAGAGCTGAGGCCTGTAATTTATCTGGTTTTTGTTGAGCTCTGGTAACTCTGCACTAATGAGTCGGTGTTCAGCCACTGTTCAGTGTAGCTTTTAATTGCAAACTTTGGGACACTCTTAATTAGGGGTGAATGAAGCCAAATTTACTAAAACTCAATATATGCCAATAGGCTTAATCTTCTTTTTTTCTCATGATAAGCTTATTTTCATGCTCAACTCTTACATGTATTTGCATTATGAAGAAGAAGAATTTTTGTGTTCCAATTTATTTATGCTTAACATCTACAGGCACTTTTTTTTCTTTTGCTAAGACTTCTTTGATTCGTCTGATAATCCAGATGTCTCAGAACTTCTATTTTTCTCCTTCCTTTATTCTTTTTTAGACAGTCCTGCTATGCTGTGACCGTCCTGTCTCAGCCGCCTGAGTAGCTGAGATCACAGGCATGCACCATTGGCCCTGGCTTTTTAGGGTGGGCTGGGAACTGAACCCAAGTCTCCCTGTGCCGTTGGCCTGCCAAGAAGAAGCATCAACCAGGAGCTGCTACCAAGGCTGGTCCGGGAGTAACATTTTTCTGTGATATTTTGACAACAGGACAAAATTCATGTTCCACAGTTCATCCATTTTGTCTGTTCCTAATCATCGAAATACATTGTTACATTGCTATGAAGCCCAGATTAATATTGTCACCCTCCTTACTTCATCTGAAATGCACAAATCAGACTCCAGTCCAGCCTTATGTAGGTAACAGGTACCCTAGAACGAGGATCCTGGCAATATGGTGGAAAAGGTTAGCATAAATCTCTTTCCCAATGCAGTATCTATGCCAATGTTTGTTTTGTTTGTTTTTTGTTTGTTTGTTTTGTTTTTTAAAAGAAACATAAAAATGATGAGTAAAAGTAATGGAATAAATAGCTCCAGAGACGTCAGCACAGAAGCCTGGTATGGTAGCATGCATGACAGAGGCCTCGGAGGGAGGGGTTTGGGGTCTCAGAACTTTCTCAGAAACAGAGCCCCTGGCTTTGGCCCAAATTAACCAGGGAACTTGCTCAGAACCAGAATATGGAAAGTTGTACTTGAATAACAGGAAAAAGGGTACATCTACATTGTCTTCCTATGACTCTAAAATGAACCGTGGACTTGTTTCCATTACAGTTGTGTAGGTAAGACTGTCTTCTGTATCTGCTATTGAAACTAAATTCATAAACCTAGTTCATGCTTGAGAATGAAGTCAAAATTTATTCCACTCATACGAGTTAAAACGTACTCACAAAGAGGGACCAGCAGATGGTGTAATGGTTACGTCACTGGACTCCCACATAATTGACCATGGTTTGAGTTCCAGACTCGGGAACTTAAAATTCATGCTGGGCATGTGTGAGTGCATGCCCAAAATCATGAGAAGAGAATGGAGAAGAAGGGATTGCCATGTGGCCATCCCACCTAGGGAGTGATTTCTCACTTTCTATCTCTCTATTTTTCTCTGTCTCTTTGGTGAGCACATGTGCCCTATAGCAAAAATCTATTTTAAAAAATTTATTTATTCGAAAGAAAACTAGAAGTTGAATCTATTGGGTCACCAGAAAAGTCATGATGTATTTTTGCATGGAAAAAGTATTCATGACTTAGTTCTAACAACCCATAGTTCCAAACTGTTGAAATGATTAGGCTATCTATAAAAAATTTTTATAAAACCAATCCATATTAACTATTATACAAAGTAGGGTGTATAAGATATCTATAAACAAGAACAATCTCTGCTAAAGTTGTGTTTGCATGAAGAAATTAGTTAAATAGAAAACAAAGGACTAATCAAGAAGAGTGACAACAATAAAATTGGTCCTTTAAAAAAACAGTTAAAAATTGATTAAAAAATTTGGAGGCCAGCAGATGGCATGGTGGTTAAGGTACTGGATTCCTACATGGCAAACCACAGTTTAAGTCCTAGACCTGGTGGTTTGAAAATCATGCTGGGCAGGGGTGTATGTGTGTGTGTGTGTGTGTGTGTGCCCAAAATCCCAAGAGAGAAGAGGAGAAGGGATTGCAGTGTAGCAGTTCCCCCCAGTGTGGCAGGATTCTTACTTTCATTCTCTCTGTCTCTGTCTCTCTCTCTCTGGCAAGCGCAGGTGCCCTATGACAAAACCTAAAAAAAAGTGTTTTTTTTTTTTGTTTTTTTTTTACTAAAAAATGTTTAATATAGGCCTAAGCTCAGTGGCATGGACAGTAGCATACTGAACAGCAGTGCTGGAAACCACTTGCCGACCACAGGTCTGGATCCTGAGCTGACCTAAAACTACACCATGTGAGCATGCACTCTACACCCTGACTAACTAGAGGAGCAAGGGGTGAAGCGATCAAGGCACGATAAAACTGTCAATATGGCTGCCTCTCTCTGTCTCCCTAGTGCACACACAAGTTCTCTCTCTCATAAATAAAACAAATTGATACTAGTGAAGAGAGAAAAGAAGTTACAAGCCCCTACATCAGAAATAACAGGAGAGGGGTCAGCAGGTGGTGTGGCAGTTAAGGCACTGGACTTCAACAAGGCTGACCATGGTCAGAGTCCCAGACCCAGCGGCTTGAAAATCACACGTGGTACATGTGTGCCAAAAATGCGGAGAGGAGATTGGAGAAGGGGCTACTGTGTGGCCACCTGCTCTGGGGCCTTCTCACTCTTCCTCTCTCTGCCTCTCTCCAGTGAGTGCATGCAGCCTAGGCAGATAAAAGACAAAAACCCTTAAAGAAAAATAAAAGATAGTACAATAATCTTTTTGATAATATATTAAAGAATTTAGATAAATGAACAAATTCTTAAAAAAATAATTTCTCTAAACTTACATAAGAACAAAGAAAATATAAGTGGTATTTTCTTTATACAGGAACTTACAGTTTTAAGAGAGGAAAAAAAAAAAAACCTTCACAAATAAAAGAGGAGTCCAAAAGGCTTCAGAGGACAAAACCAGGAACTTTAAGGAAACAGTAACAGCAAAGCCATAGAAAGCTCTCCAGAGAAAGGAAAAAGCATGGGCAGTGTCCATTGTATTTTAAGAAATGAGAATTAACTCAGTATTAAAATGTGGTGAATTCATGATAAGAAAGGGAAAATATTGACCAACCCAAATTATAAACATAAACTCTTAAAGATAATATTTGCTAAATAAATTCAGTAATACATTAAAAATTGTATTATGTCCAATTTAGTCTTATTTTAGGGTTGCGAAGTTGGTTTAACGTTAAAAAATCAATTTGCATGATGTATCTCAATAACAGAATAAAGGAAAAAATTATATTATCTCAATATATGCCTATGTATCATTTGATAAAATTCAAACTTCGATTGATAACAAATATTAAGAACTATATGGAAATCTAGAGTTTTGGGATTTTTTCTAATCTTCAAAAAGAGGAAGAAAATGTTTAATTATTTAACAAAAAATATGTTTATTCTTATGGTCATATTCAACTTTGTATTTTCCTCTAGGAAAAAAATAAGGCAGGAAAAGAAAACAAATGTATAAAAATAAGAAAGCAAAAGATAAAACTATAATTATTTGTAAATGATATGGAGTTTTATAATACAATTTACAATGGCAAACATCCATTAGAACAGAATTGTAAAACAAAACGTCAATGTGTTCATGCATGAGAATATTAAACAGCTATTAAAATCAATAAACTGACTTTATAAAAGTGTGTGGTTGACTCTCACAAATACACTGTTAGTAAATAAGTCAGACATAAATGAATGTCTTACAAAAACACCTAAGTATTATGGGTTTCTAGTAACACTCCATATCTTAGGAAATGTGACGGTCAGGCCAGTTGATGACTTGGTGAAGGGGCTGGCTCCCACATGCTTGACTGTGCGGTTTGAGTCCTGAGCCCTGTAGCTTGAAAAAATCCTGGGTGTGTGTGCATGCAAGCCGGAAATCCCTAGAAGAGTATAGAGGAGAAGGGATTATGGTGTAACCACTCCCTGGTGGTGGTTTCTTCTTCTTCTTTTTTTTTTTTTTTGTTTTTTAGAGGTTTTTGCTATAGGGTACATGCACTTGCCAGACAGATAGAGACAGAGAGATAGAAAGTGAGAAATCACCCCCCAGGGGTGATGGCCACGCTGCAATCCCTTCTCCTCCATTCTTCTCTCAGGATCCTGGGCATGCACGCACACACGCCCAGTGTGAGTTTAAGCCACCGGATCCGGGACTCGAATCACGGTCGACTATGTGGGAGTCCAGTGACATAGCCATTATGCTAACTGCTGGTCCCTCCCTGGGGGTGGTTTCTAACACCCCCCCCCCATCTCTTTCAGTTAAGCACAAATGCAGAACTTCTGGAAATAAAGAATATGATACAGGGAATCGAAACCTCCCTTGAACATATTGACAGCAGATTAGACCACACAGAAAAAAGAATCTCTGACCTTGGAGACAAACCCTCCAATTTATTCCAAGCAACCAAAAAGAAAAGAAGAATAACAATGAAAAGTTAAGACACCAGGCAAGAAGTCTTACACACCATCACATGGCCTAATAGCCACATAATAAGTATTCCAGAAGGTAAAAAGACAGGAAAAGACATAGAAAAATCTCTCTCATGACATTAGCTGGAAACATCCCAAATTTAGAGAGGCATGAGGACATCCAGATCGAGGAAATACAAAAGACACCAAATATTTGTCATGTATCTCAAGTTAAAAAGAAGGAAAGAAAATGTGGCGATCACACCAAAGTATTCCTTCATAATTATCACTAGGCTATACGCTAACCTTGCTATATTACAGACTGCTTTTAACATTTATTCAAGTTTACAATAAAGCAGGGCACAAAATAGTTTTCAGAATACTGTGCTATATTACAGACTGCTTTTAACATTTATTAAAGTTTACAATAAAACAGGGCACAAAATAGTTTTCAGAATGCTATGTTCTGTGTAAGCCAGGATGAGAAATTAATACCTATTGATCTATATTATCTGTCTGTGCAAGCACACACACATATTTGAAAAAAGAAACACTGGGGCCAAGTCGTGGGCTGCTGGTTGAGGTGGCTAGACACCAAATGGCCGAGTGCATGGCTGGACACCTGGGCCTGGCGGCTTGGGACATATGCTTGCTGGGTGGGTGTACTTGTGTGTCCAGAATCCCATCGGGGTGGAGAAATGGAGAAGATGGTAACGCAGTGTCACCATTTCTTGTGGGGAATGTTTTCTCACTTTTCCTCTCTCTCTGTCTCTCTCTGGTGAGGGCATGCACTCTCTGGTAAAACTTAAAAAAAAAAAAGAGAGAGAAAAGGAACACTGAAAACGTGAACAAGAATCAATTCATAGTCATTATTTTTATTTTTTTCAAAGAGATTTTTGCTACAGGGCACATGCACTAGTCAGAGACAGAGAGAGACAGAAAGTGAGAAATAACCTGCCAAGGGGGATGGCCACACCACAGTCCCTTCTCCATTCTCTCAGGATCTTGGGCACACACTCGCACGCAACTGGAATAAGTTTTAAACCAGTGGGTCCAGGACTTGAACCGTAGTTGACTACGTGGGAGTCCAGCGATGGAACCATTATATCATCTACTGGTCCACAGTTATTATTTTTTAAAGGAGAAAAAAACTGAAATTCTCATAGTATATTTCTATGAGAAACTTTTTATTTTGAATAAATGTTCTACATATTTTAAAATAGACTTTAAAAAGTAATTACTAGAATGAAATATCAACTGAAACAGACCTTCTCCTCCTGTTAGTATTTCAAAAGTTGAAACAACCATTCCTCACTATCAAACAAGACAAGCAGGCTAAGCAAAATAATTCCAGGGACCTCCTCCCCAAACCTATCAGAAACTTCAGAATGCAAAGGCACTAAATTCAGAAAAGGATAAGCACATAATAGGATAAAAGGGACTGATGGCTTGTGGAGAAGCATGATGAGGAAAAATCCATCACAAACGAGTTTTAGGAGAAAGCACAAAAACTTGAACACACCTGCCACGGCCAAGTGTGGGCCTGCGTCATAAGTGGACATTCTGAGGTGCCAGTCGCAGGGAGGTCTGCAGGACCCACCAGCTCTTTCCCATGGGTGCTTCGCCAAGTGCTTATGGGTAGCAAGCCAAAAGCTTGTGACATTTAAAAAGATAAATAAATGAACAAAACTTAATTAAAGAGCCCATCTGTTCCAGAATGGAAGTGAGTTGGCTGAAGGAAACGGAACAAGGTTTGCTGAAGGCAGCTGGTCTAGAAGGTGCACCTGCCCCTGCTTCTCGGCCTTTGCTCCTCTTCCTCTCACAAAGCACAGGAAGGACTTTGCTCTGGTTCTCCATGATTGGTCTGTAGATCAGACCTGTCAAAGTAGAGAACACCTACCTCTCACCTTCTCCCTGAGGTTTCATCAGCTAAGCTCACACTGCAAGAAGGTTGAAGAATGTCGATACACCTGGACAGTTTTGCCACCCACAGCCTCCATTGCTGCCTCCCAACACACCCAGGTCCCAAGGAAAAGTATTTTCTTATGATCATCAGAGCGTGAAACCCACCCCAAAAAACTATTTACAATATTAATCCCTATGCTGGCCCACAATGACCAAGAGGGCCTGTTCCCCTTAATACAGGATGTAGCCAATCACAGCTGCAAGTCTCTTGGCTGTAGCATTTGAATAATGTAATGGTTTAATTAATCCCTTTTCACCTTTAAAATAACCCTGAAATCTCTAAGACCGCAGCACACATTATTCAGAGCAACCTGATGCTGTTGTGTCCTGGTGATCATCCTCAGTTTGACCCAAATAAGCTTTTGCTTTATTGATTTTGCTTCAGATTTCTGTTTTGTTTGGTTTTTACATTTAATCACTGTACTTCATTTTAATACACCAGATGAATTTTTCCATTCTGAATACACCGTATATTGGTTAAGTCCAAGATGTCACCATATGTATTATCATCAACAGATAATTTTCCATTTTATGTCCCTTAAATGTTTTGCTTCTTTTTTCCCCTTGATTTCTTCCCTCTTACTCTCCCCCATTTCCCACTCTCCTCCCACTCTGTCTCCAGTATCCACAGTTGCTTTCCATAACTTTATACCTTTCAATCTTTTGGTTTCTGTCATAGAGTGTAGATATTTAGTGTATGTGGAGTGGGGACATACAGTGCTTCTCTTTTATAATCGGGCTTGCTTTGTCTCAGGCTCTGTTATATATTGGCATGTTCAGTGTAGGAAGTGGCAGAGATCCCATTGAGGTGCATGGATCCTACCCCAGTCCAAGCCATGTATTCTCCAAGAGCAGAGGTAGGAAAGGAACTGGGAAATGTAGGTCTACCAAGACCAGCCAGGCTTCCTCCAGCTGAATGGCTGAAGCAGAGGAGAGCTGAGAAAGCTGATGGGTCTTTTTACACTCTCCTCTGAGCAATTGATCAAAGAAGTACACAAGCGTCGCAAAATACAAGATCTGAAAAACACCATCATGCAGCTAGAGATAACTGAACTGGTACATGTATATAGAATATCTCACCTCAAAACCACAGAACACTCACTGTGTTCAGTTGCATGTGGATCACCAAGACAGGCTATTGTCCTGGGATAAAGCAAGTTTCAATCAATCAAAAAAAAATCATGCAGAATATATTCTCCAATAATCTAAAATTAGAAATTGATTTCATTGATATATCCTAAAAATACGTAAGTACTTGACAATTTAGTAGTACCACTTTTAATGACTAGTCAACCAGGAACCAGAAAGAAAATTAGAGTATTTCTAACTGAATGATAATGAAACACAATATATCTGAATTTGTGACATAGCTAAAGAAGTCCTTAGAAGAAATTAAATAGGTGTAAATTATTAGATTCAGGAAAAGAGAGAGAGAGAGAAAGAGAGAGAAAGGTCTGAAACCAATTATCTTAGCTTCTATTTAGGCTAGGGAAAAAAGGTAAATTACACCAAAAATAAGTAGAGAGAAAACAACCAAAATATGGTGAAAATCAATAAAACAGAAAAATGACAAGAGGAAAAAGATGATAATTTTGAAAGCAGTAATAAAATTGGTCAAAATCTAAAAAGTATGTTATAATAAAGATAAACACAAGTTTCCAGCCACAGGAATGATAAAGGAAACATAATTATAGGCTTATAAACTTTGAAAGGATAACAAGAAAATACTATGAAAAACTTCACAGCCATAAATGAGCAAACTCTTGAAAAGTAAAATCACAGTTAATACAAGAAGAAATAAAAAATCAAAACAAAAAATTCCGGTACTATTAAAAAATTGGACTCAATAAAAAAAAAATCTTTCTACAGAGAAAATTCCAGGCCCAGAGGACTTTATAACAATTCAACATATCTTTAATAGAGTTAATGCAAATTCTACACAAACTTTTTTCAGACTAGAAAGAGAAGAGTTTGACACAAACTTTTTCAGAATGAAAAGGAGAAAGGGGCTATTCTTAACACATTGTATGAAACTGACGAAGACATTAAAAGGAAAAGTTACAGATCAGTACTTCTCATGAACATAGACATAAAATCCCTAATAAAATATTAGTATGGTTTTCCAGAAATACATAAAAAGGATAATAAATCATTACCAAATGCAGTTTATCTCCAGAATACAAGGTTGTTTCAACATTTGACAATCAAGCAATGTAATTCCCTACATCAACAGAAGGAAGAGAAAAGAATGACCTCAGTAAACGCAGAAAAGCACTCAGATTTACACCCTCGCATGATAATAACTCTCAGGAAACTAGGAACCATAAGAGAAATTCCACATTCTTTTTTTTTTTTTTTTGAGAGGTTTTCACTATAGGGTGTGTGCGCTTGCCAGACAGACAGAGAGAGACAGAGAGACAGAAAGCGAGAAATCACCCCCCAGGGGGGATGGCCACGCCGCAATCCCTTCTCCTCCATTCTCCTCTCGGGATCTTGGGCACACACGCACACGCGCCCGACTTGAGTTTAAGCCACCTGGTCCAGGTTGCGAACCGTGGTGGACTACATGGGAGTCCAGCGACATAGCCATTACGCTAACTGCTGGTTCCGAGAAATTCCACATTCTGTAAAAGAACATTTGAAAACAAACAAAACCCTTCTTATAATATCATGCCTAATGGTAAAATAGGGAATGTCTTTCATTATGATCAGGAAGAAGGTAAGAATATCTGCTCTTATTTGCAGGTGATCACTGTGTTGTAGAAAACCCAATGGACTTTGTAAACAACCGCTAAAAATGGACATTACATTTATCGGGGCAGCAGGTGGTGTGCTGATTAAGGTGAGTGGATACAACATGACCAATTGTGTGGCTCAAGCTGCAGCTTGAAAAACACACCAGGGAGGCCAGCACATGGCGTGGTGGTTAAGGTGCTGGACTCCCACACGTTCGACTGCAGTTCTAGGCCCGGATCTAAAGCCTAAAGGCTTGTTCTCTCCCTCTCCCTCTCTCTCTCTCTCTATTTTCTTCCCCTCTCTCTGGTGAGCACACACACCCTATAGCAAAATTTAATAATAATACTAATAAATCAGTAATTATTTGAGAAAAGAAAAGGACACCGGGTGCTTGTGCAGGTATGACCAAAATCCTGAGAGGAAAATGCAAGGGAAGGGTTTGGGACATGGCCATTCCCCCGAGGTGGTGCTTTCCCACTTTCTCTCTCTCTCTCTCTCTCTCTCCAGTGAGCACTTGTACCTTCTAGCAAATTAAAATGAATAAAAAGAGTACATTAAGCAAATACAAGGAAGGCAATGCCAATACACAGACTTCAAATATATTTCTAATACTAGCAAATAAAAATTGGCAAATCAAACTTTTGAAACAATAATATCAACAGTAATAAAATCATGAAAAATATTCCATAAAAATATGTAAGTCTTATACATTGAAGATTGCAAAATACTGCACTTATGGTTGTTCTAGAAATTACAAAATGAATCTTTAACTTCGAGGTTAATATTATGCCACATTACTACGAATGCCAAAAGCTTCCTACAGTATAGTTTCATTTATCCTTGTCCTTTACACTATTTTTTTGTGTGTGTATAATTTTTGCTTTAGAAGTTGTGTCTTCGAAATAAATTAACAGAAAAAAATTATGTAGGCTTATAAATTTCCCCATATATTTGTTACACTCCAGGCTCTTCGTTTCTTCCTGTTTTTAATTTCTTCATGGTATCAATTCTCTGCATCCTGGAGCAATTTCTTTAGCTTTTTTGTAGTGAAGAGATCTGGAGACAATTCTATTTGTTTCTCTGCAAGTATTTTCATGTGCTTTTTATTTTGAAGAATTGTTCTTCTGGTTCCAAGAGTGTGGGTGCACGCATGTACATGTATGTGTGTGCATGCATCCATGCGTATTTGCCAGCACTTTAAAGATGGTGTCTTGCATTTTTCCTAGCCTCCATTGTCTCTGCAGACAAGTTAGCTTCCATTCAGATTAGTTCTTCCATGCAAGTAAAGTCTTTCTTCTCTCTCTTTCTTTTTAAATACCCCTCCCCACCCCCAGCTTGATAATGATGTCAATGGAGTGGCGTGTTTGTCTTGCTCCCGAGGGATAGTCCTTCCAGGGTAGCAACTGGCCAGCTGGGAGCCCAGGATTTTCCACAAGGTCTCTTCACTCTGGCTGTTTGAACCACAGAGGCCACTGGTCATTTTGCAGCCATGAAAACCGTGGTGTAACGTCTCCAGCAGCTTTCGTCTCAGACTGCATGGAAACAACTTAGCATTCAGCCTACCCTGAGAGACCGGCTGCAGATTTGGAAGTTCCTTCTCCATATATTCTCCCTCTTTTTGTGATCTCTCCAGCTGCCTCAGACTTTCAAAACCTTCGACTTTTGTCATCGCAGTCGCTTGGAGCCCCCAGCTTGCTTTGGTTCTACCAAGGCACTGCTGAGCGTCCCAGGCCAGCGTGGGCACCGGCGGGCTCACCTCCCGGTTCCACCTTCCCTGGGCCCACCCCCTTCCTCCCC
>NW_006159718.1:1749062-1753680 GCF_000334495.1 Tupaia belangeri chinensis
CAGTTTCCACCTGTCGTGGGCTCACCTCCTGCTTCCACCTGCCACGGGAGCACCTGTTGTGTTGTCTCTTTCACAATCTAGAAGCCTTATCTCCTATTTTTCCCAATTTTTAAATACTTATTTATGGCAGAAAGAATTATCTGGTACAAAATGGTCCATCATAGCAAAGAACTCCACAATTTTTTTGTTTCCAAATATCCAGAAATTGTGAAAGAATGTCGATGATCATTAACATTTTGCCACTTTAAAAGAATTTTCATCACTTATGTTTTTTGAATCCCACTCCTGTAGCCACAAGGTGCAGGCATTACGGTATTTCACCCACAAGGGCTTCATATGTTCCCTGTGATGAAGACCTCCAATCTACACATAATGTGTTGTTACGTATTAATTATATATAAGAATCCCATAATCTGATATTAATGTTCGATTCCAATGTGTCAGTTTTCCTTTTACAATGTTTCTATAACTGATTTATTCGTTCATTTTGTTTGCTTTTTTCACCATGTATTTCACATTCAGAGCGTGAATGAGGTTCATGGGCCACATTACATTTCTTAAGTGTCTATGGTCCCTATTCATCTAGATTAGCTATCCTGGTTTTTGTCTGTTTCTTTACGTTTTAAACAGTCCAGGTCACCACTTTTCTTATTACAGTTTTCGTATTCTGAATTTTTCTTATTGTTTATTGATGATGTTAAGTGTGTTCCACTATGTCTGTATTTCAATTAAACTTGTCCTTAGGTCTGGTAAAAGTTAGATAAAGCAGATTTGCAGCTACTTCATAGATGCTATCACAGCCTTCCTGCACATCTTACAGGAAGCAAATGTCACGGCCATCGTCAATGGCGCCAACTTGGACCACTTGGTAAATGCACCATCTCTCCTCCTAACAAAATATCCTCACCTTTAAAAGTGGCAGATAACCGGACAGTGACCCTTGCCACCGTGCGAGTTTATCTTTTTCCTCAAAAACATTTCACCCGGTTTTGTGTGCACATTGCTAATATTTGCTTGGATACAAACACTGCAAACTCCTGGTTTTTCTTTAATATTTCTACATTGATTAGCTTCAGTAAATAAGTATTTTCTCTTCTCCCTCTCCCCCCTTAGAGAAATTAAAAGCTAATGAATAATAACTTTAAAATCATCATTTCAAAAGTAAGCATCTGCGGGTCATTTTTCTTATGTACAGTCGGGGTGCTTGGTGTCAAGGCCGGTGTAGCCGGAGTGTCTTTCATCAAAACAAGATGGCAACCTCAGGCCTTTATGAAGTTCCAAGAGCTGTTACCCAAGGCTCTCCTCAGGGGCTCCGCAGTTCCACAGAATTGGATCTGAAAAGGGCTTTTCCTTGTTAGTTCAGTTAGAAATGGCTAATTTCCCAGTGGGGACAGGTGGGCTCCAGGGTTGCCGTGGATACTAAGGTGGACGTATCCCACCTGATTCAATGCTTGCCAACCAGCTTCTGCTAGAACGGATTTCATACCCAAGGGCACCTTCTCTTTTCTAGACTGATTATCCTCTTTCAAGCCAAGAAGAAATAGTCCCTGACAAGCACTCTTGGGCATGACTGCAGCAGATCCTATTCCATTTTATCTCTGCCTTATTTGGTTGAAATGGTCAATTCTCATCTTAACAAAAATTCAGATGAATAGTTATATACCTTTTCCAAAAAAAGGTGTTTGACTAGATCAGTTCTTTGGAAAATCATTGGGTACCCTGCCACTCAAATGTTTCCCCACAGCTGTTCCTCCCAATGGAAGGAACTTGCTGAGGCCATGGGTCCCCCAACCCAAAATGCCTCCTGACTCTACTGGCAAGAGCATTCTTTCTGCTGTGTCTAATTCCTTGTCCCTGCTACCCTTTTGCAAATGTAACTGTGCTACTTTGTGGCCCTATAAGTTGGGGCAAGTGACCTAGTACCTCAGTACTTCCTTCCATTCTCTCACATGTAGAATGTGGAAAATAATGAGAAATGTTCTAGAGGAGGTATGAAAGGAGACACTGCAGGACAGTGGGTCTGTAGAAAATGCTCGATGACTTAGTTCCCTGTACCTTTTCCTACAAGGCTCAGCACATACTTGGCTTCCCAGTAACCACACGAGAGAGGAGCCCTCCTCCTACTTCGTGCTTAAGGACACTGGGACTGAGAGATACCTGGTTACGCTGACGAGCACTCGACCGCCCTGCTCTCTCTGATTCTTGTCTCCTGTCCCCACGGAATCTGCATTGATGACTCACTGCAGACTCAGTTCACATTGAGGGGTTTCCCCAAAAGCAGACCTTCAGTGCTATGGTCAGGCTCTCCGTAGGTAAGTGAAGTGTTCTATCACCCTCAATTCCCACTCTTGAATTTAACTATCATTCCGTTTTTATTTATTGTTTTCGACGACAGAGGCATCACTTTGACCCTATCGATTATTCTGGGGAAATCCTCCTGTCCAAGGAGAATCTCTGTGACACCATACACCCCACCCTGTCTCCCTAGTCCTCAGCTATCTTCTCATTTCATTTCAGCTTTCTGAATCAAGGAAAAGGTGACGGGTGCCTCAGCAGGGGCCAATCTCTTCTTAGACTCAAGACTGGTAGGGGACAGTTGGTGGCATGGTGGCTAGGGTGACTGGATGCCACATGGATGAAAGTCCAGTTAGAGTCCCAGATCAAAAAGCTTGAGAAACACGCTACATGTGTGTGCATGTGTGCCTAAAAGCCCAGGAGGAGGATGGGTAAGGGATTGCAATGTGGCCATCCTCCATGGGTTTCAGTTCTCATTTTCCTTCTCTCTCCCTTTCCAGAAAGTGCATGCACCCTCTAGCAAATAAAAAATATTTAAGGAGACTGGCAGACCTTGCTCTTTGATTGTTGAAATGTTTCCCCCATCAATATTAAGGTATAATCGGCAGATGAATAAATAAACTGTGATACACACACACGCACACATACCCTCACAGTGGAATATTATTCAGCCTTACAAAAGAAGTAATCCTTTCATTCACAACAATGTGATGAACCTGGAAGATGTGGTGCTAAGTGAAATAAACCAGGCCCAGAAAGACAATACTGAGTGGTCTCACTTGTACACACACTCTTGAAATTCTGACAGGAAATTTTCTATGGTCCTCACGGCTCTTCTTCATTAGAGGGCTTCAAGCCCAGAGGAAGGCAGCAACTCCACTTTAGGTTAGGCCCCAGACCCCTAAGAACCTGGCCCTCTGCTCTGGCATGCAAGAATCTCACCTTAGTCCTGAGTGTCCCACAGAGAGCTGGTCTCTCAGGCTGTAAATACCTAACTCTCCATGTAATTTGTTCACACTTTCCAGTGGGCAAACAAACAAAAAACCTCCTGAGAGAACACACACACCCAGACACACCAGGAAAAATACACCAGCAGTCCACTGAGCATGTGGACCTTAGTTCCCTAGCGCCTGGGTCCCGAACACGCTGTGACTATAGATACGCCACTTACATCTCCACTCTTTGAAATAAGAGGGATTAATGGTGAAATGATTTGCTGATTTGGCTCTGCCCTGCTGCACAGCAGGGGCTGACTGACAGCTAGCACCCTCTGTCCTCAGCAGGGTCGTCACTTCTCATCCCAGGTCACTCAGACTGCTCCCCGCACCCAGACCGTGAACCTCTGGACTGCAGAGGCGCTGCAGGTGAAGACTCGGCCACAGCTGAGCAGCGGTACAAGCACTGTCTTGCAGGAGTCAAAGGCTCTCCAGCTCTTATGCAGGCCGTGTGGTGACCAGCGGCTCCTGGGAAGCACCTGGAGTCCCTCCAAGCCCACCGGAGCCCTCGCTGGCTACACAGCGCTGAGTGCACACAGGAGCGCTAATTGAATCAAGCTTCCTCAGGATCAATATGGCTTGACTCCAAGTGAGCTGGCTATTTAAATAAGCAAAAGGAAATGCTATGCACTGGCCTCTTCTGTTTCTCTCCTAATTACAAACATATTTGGCCAACTCAGAACCAATTTATGTGCTGAAACCAAACAATTAAAAAGGTCTCATTACTAAAACCTGGGCATCCTTTTATGCAAATGAAAGATTGTGATATACAGGGGTTGACTATGAACAAAGCTGAACTTGGATACGTGTGTACTTCCAGGCACAGGAAGGTCCCAGCTGGCTGGGGCCTTGGGCTACCTTTGCTGAGGGCCCTCCGTAAAGCTAGAAAGCCCACAGCACCGTCTCCAGCTCATAGCAATGGCACCCACGTCAATACTGGAGAGAAAACGGGACAATGTTATCCACAAGAACAGCCGCATGGATGATCCCTCTTATACCCCGGTCTCAGTTCCAGACCTTCCGCACTCCAAAATCGTGCACCTCTGCATGTTTCAGTCCCTCACAATCAGGGCCACACGCTGTGGGCATGTCATGATCATCGTAAAGTCGGAGCAGAAATGTGCACCTGCTCCTAGACCTCCTCTATTACCCCGTGCGTTGTCACATGCACATGCATTATCACATGTAATTCTTTTTTTTTTTTTTTTGGAGAGATTTTTCACTGTAGGGCGCATGCACTCACCAGACAGACAGAGAGAGAAAGAGGGACAGAAAGCGAGAAATCACCCCCCAGAGGGGATGGTCATGCCGCAATCCCTTCTCCTCCA
>NW_006159718.1:1753818-1771456 GCF_000334495.1 Tupaia belangeri chinensis
TTCACTGTAGGGCGCATGCACTCACCAGACAGACAGAGAGAGACAGAGAGACAGAAAGCGAGAAATCACCCCCCAGGGGGGATGGTCATGCCGCAATCCCTTCTCCTCCATTCTCCTCTTGGGATCTTGGGCATGCACGCACACGCGCCCGGCGTGAGTTTTAAGCCACCGGGTCCGGGACACGAACCTCGGTCGACTACGTGGGAGTCCAGCGACATAGCCGTTACGCTAACTGCTGGTTCCCATCACATGTAATTCTCATGACAGCTTCTGGTGTGCACACTGTCATTCTCTCTACAGACTAAGCAGTGCATTCCAACATCACGGAGCTCGTGGCTGAATGAGACAAGAGCCACACACAGGTCTGCCCAACGTCAAAGTCTGAATTTGTACTGGGTCCACATTATCATTTATTTTCTACTCTTTCTCTATGTTTGATTAAAATCTCTCCCTTCACCTGTTCCAATAACACTGCCCTAATGTGAGCCTCATGGAGAACTCTGGTCTCAGTGTCCTGCTTTATCTTTCCAGCTCATCAACCTGCCTGGCTTCTCTTCCTCCCTGTCAACCTGGTTGCTATTATCAATCAGTTCAGCTACATGTTTACCAACTACCTCAACTCCCCTGATCCCTTAATCTTTCCTGCACAGGCTCTTCGATGTCCAGACCTGAATTAATACAACCACCTGTTTCTCCCCTCACTGCCCTGCCAATGGGGGCTACTGGGTAAAATCCACTCACATGCTCACCTTTAGCCTTTGTGGAATTTTCATCCTCACGCATGAATCCTTTATCCTGCTCAAGTTGCCTTTCTTTCCCACACCCCACAGTGAGGACGCTCAGGCTTGTCTTTGTCTTCAGGCTCCCCGCCAGGTCCCTGCCCTCATTCTCTCAGCTGGTGAATAAGTGCTCTACGTCTCTGGGAAAACTGAGACCATTAAACATGAACTTCAACTTTCCTTAAAAATCCCATGGTCTTGGGAACCAGCAGTTAGTGTAATGGCTATGTCACTGGACTCCCACGTAGTCGACCGCGGTTCACATCCCGGACCCAGTGGCTTAAAACTCACGCCAGGTGCGTGTGCGTGTGTGCCCAAGATCCCAAGAGGAGAATGGAGGAGAAGGGATTGCGGTGTGACCATCCCCCCTGGGGGTGATTTCTCGCTTTCTGTCTCTCTGTCTCTCTCTGTCTGTCTGGCGAGCGCACGTGCCCTATAATGAAAAACCTCTCCAAAAAAAATTAAAGAAAAATAAAAATAAATAAAAAATAATCCCATGGACTTCCCTCGTTCTGTCCCCACCTGTTACCCAGATTTCAAATATTCTGGTCTTCAGTAAGACCTCACTTTGTCAAAAAAGTCACCCAGACCCCATCTTGCTATAAAGTGCTCACCATTTCCTTATGTTTATCAAAGCCATACCGTTCTCTTCCTAGTCCCCTACAATCTCTCTTAGGTCCCTCTGGAAAGACTTAGGTCCACAGTTCCTACGCCACTCCTCTTCTTGATGAACATGTGAAGTTTCCAAGAATGCTCACTATGCCCCCTTTGAACCTCCGTCTCCCTGAACTTCTGTGATGGCACACTCTTAACCTCGGGGCGGCTACCCAGGGTCTGCTCTTTTATCCCCTTCTCTTCTCACTCTACCTGCCGCCCCTCCTCTACTGAATAGATTTTATCTATACACAGGAATACAAATACCATCCACATGCAAAACCAATTTCCCAAGCCCACGTCTCGGTTGAAGACTAGAGATCTGCACATACATCGTAAAAACTGTGCATCAGGAAATCAGCCCAGCCTCCACCCTTAAACCAAGGAGTTCTGTAGTCTCGGTTTTAGTGAATGGCATTAACACTGGTCAGATCACCCAAGGTGAAATTTTAAAACCACATTTCACTTCTTATCAATTATTCTCATACATGTACCCAATTGATATTAAGTCCTATTGACTTAATACCATTAGTCATTCATTCATATCAAAATACAAAATCACCTGCATGTGAAGTAAATAATCCATTCCAGCTGCAGTTGTGCACCACCCAGGCCACCACACGTTCTGTGCCAGGATGCCACACATGGGGATGTAGAATGGACAACAGATGACATTGCCTGCTCTTACAGCTCTCAGAATGGAGGGGCTTGGATGTATGTAAGATAAGCATCAAATAAGTGAAAAATTACAGAAGACGTCAGGACTGATGATGGAGTCAATAAATGAAGAATGTGAAAAAGACAAAGCCTTAAGTAGAAGATATGTGGACTTGCGAAGAGTCCAGTAGGCAAATGTCCTGGAGTAGGAGCATTGTGGGACATGATTGCCACTGGAAGGCCAGTGTGGTTGAAGCAAAAACCAAGGGGAAATTGTGCAGAATAAGGAGGAGATCAGGAGGGGAGCAGAGCATGTAGAAGCTAGACCACATAAAGGAGTTCTGTCTCCATTTGTTCTGACAGCACTGGTAAGGCAATTAAGACAGCTATAGATATTACGTGGGAGAGAGAAGACAGAGACACACACACACAGAATGAATCTATTTTGAAATTTGAAAAACTACTCTGGCTACAGTGTAGAAACCAGCTTGGTGATAAGTGAAAGTACAGGCAGGGGAATATTTAGGTAGCTCTGGCAAGATTCATGGTGAGAGAGAGCGGTGAGGGGTGATGTTCTCTTGGATCAATGTGGAATTGGAGACAGGTGGACAGGTTGATGTTAAGAGATAAAATGAACAGATCAGTGATGCAAAGAGTATGGGATGAGAGGTAAGAACATCACATTAAGTCCTCCCTAAATTCTTGGGTGTTAAATTGGGTGGGTGATGATGATCTGAACTGACTCAGAAAACGGGGATGAAGAAAAGCGCTGGAACTGTTGGGGGGTCTTGACTTCAATTCTAGACAATTAGTTTGCAGGGATTTTTGGCCTTCCAAGAGGAGATATGCATTACAAGTCTGAAATTCAGAGGAGGAATGAGGCTGCACTTAAAGGTAGGTGTTGTCTCTAGATAGATGGTGCATGAAGTCAGGTGTAGATGAGCATATCTCTCAGGGAGAAAGACCTCAGGGAGGAAAACCTGAGTGCAATGAGAAGAGAGCATATGATCAACCCTGAGCGCTCTAATATTCACTGGTTAGGTAAATGAGAATGAGTGCAGAAAGTAGAGAAACAACAAGAGAAGAATGAAAGCCAGGAGCGTGCTGACACCTGAAAGGTAAGGGCAGAGAGTAATCATGGGAGCCAAAAGGTGCTGAGAGTTCAAGAAAGGGCATGTGGAAAGACTTCTGTTCACTAGAGCTACTTACATACGAAGTTGTGGGAACCAAAGCCACATTGAAATGGCTGAGAAAAAAATGGAAGCTGAAAAAAGAAGAACATTGTATTTTAAGAAGCTCAATGAAAGAACGAGGGAATAAGAGCAATAGCTGGAGGAAATACAAGGCTAAATTTGACTTGTATCTAATTGAAAGGGCTTGAACACAATTAAAAGCTAGCTAATAGGAAAAATGTAAACTGGAGAAATCTAAGAGAAAAAGGAAAGATAATTGATATGTGTTTTGATGCTCCTGAAGAAACAGGAGTAGGTGGGGTCTAGTGCTCAAGATAAGGCGTGGAATTAGTTCCCAGAAGAGAAGCTTCCTCTACTATAACAGAGGAAAAAGGGGAAATATTGGGAAAAAATGCAACATATGTATAACTGGAAAAGACAAACTCTTATTTGGCACCTTCTATTTTATTTTTTTCTATAAAAAGGTATGAAATAAAGTAAATTGAGCTAGAACTTCTGCCCCCGGAATGATGGATGGCTGCGCTTCTCCCTATTCTTCCTTCTAACTACAACTGAAACACCTGGGCTTTACATAAACAAAAGAAGGCTAAAGAGTGGAGGGAAATGAGCAGAAGGACTGGGTCTTTGATCTAAGGCATGACATGGTGCTGAGTTGCACTTCATGATTACACGGTGCTAATTATGCAATCTTCCCATTAGGATGTCAGTGGGGGCACAGCAGGAAGCTGAAACTTCCACACAGAATAGCAAGGAGTCACCTACCTTGAGTGTTAAGGAGGCCAACTGGTAAGTTTGAACTTCCATTCCAATATGACGGTAAACCGGAAACATCTATATTTTTCTCAATCAGAGAACTGTCAGTAAGATGAAGCCAGATTAAACAGAATATTTCAAAAGATCCAGAGTTTTATTGCATAATATCCCAAATTTCAAGGTTTCAACTGAAAATTACACATAGACCCCAAAACCTGGAAGATCTTAAACCATATGAAATGAGATGATCAATAAATGCCAGCATTGAGCTCGCTTCGGCAGCACATATACTAAAATTGGAACGATACAGAGAAGATTAGCATGGCCCCTGCGCAAGGATGACGTGCAAATAAATGCCAACACTGAGATGACAGGGATATTGGAATTACCTGACAAAGATGCTAAAGCAGTTATCATTTAAAAGTTTTATATTAACAATTAAAAACAGAAGTGAAACAAATGAAAATGAAGAACACAAGAATGAAAGAAAACAACAGAAAGGATAAAAAGGAGGTCTCAAGAAAAAAAACAAACATAGAAAGAAAATAAAGGATATAAACAAGACCTAAATGAAAATTTTGGAACTGAAAAACAAGTAAGAAAGGTAAAAATAAAGTAAAACAGTGGCTAAGGTCAATAGCAGATTGAAGGAGACAAAAAAAAGAACTAGTCCACTTAAACATAAAAAACATACATGACTAGGTGGTGGTATAGTGGTAGCACAACTGGATACACATGAGAAAGGACCTAGGTTAATGTCCCAGAACCTACTCAAGCATTCTGGGCACAATAGTGCCCCTACTCTGGGAGAGCTGACTGGGGGGTGGGGGGGGTTGGGGGATCATGGAGTAAGCACTCTATTGGTTATCTCTCCCTCTCTCATGAAATAAACTTAAAAAAATTAAAGAGTATAAAAAGAAATGGCATTCATGTCACCAGAGTCCCACAGAAGGAGAGAAAAAGAACAGGACTGAAGAAGCATTTTTTTTTAAATAGCTGAAACTTGGGACAGCAGGTGGCATGGTGTTTGAGTTTCAGTGGCTTGAGAACTGAACCTGATGGCTTGAAAATCATACCAGACACGTGTGCATGTGTTCCTGAAATCCTTAGATAAGGATAGAGAAGGAATCGAAGCACAATCATCCTCTGAGGGGTGATCTCTCATTTTATCTCTCTTTCTCTGGTGAGCACACATACCCTATAGTAAAATAAATAAATGAGAAACGTTCTAAATTTCACAAAAGACATAAATCCATGTATTCAAAAAGCTTAGTGAATCAAAAACAAGATAAAGCAAAATAACCTTTTCACATAAAGACAGATCATAGTCAATTTTCTGAAAACTAAAGACAAAAAAATAGCTTGGAAGCAGTAAGAGAAAAACAAACCCTGCTATATAATGGGGAAAATGTGAATAACGATAAAATAAATCATGGAGGATAAAAGTAAGTGACAACTTTTTCAAGTGCTGAAAGAAAATGTCAACCCAGAATTCTATACCCAGTCAAAATATCCTTCAGCAAAGGAGGGGAAGTAATGGTAGTCTCAGATAAAGAAATACTAAGAGAATTTGTCACCAGCAGATCTATAACTAACAACAAAACAAAAAACAGACAAATGAAAAAGAACATAGAAAGTGATATTGGAACATTGGGAAGAAAGAAAAAGCATGGTAAAGCAAAAACAGGCAAAAATAATAGACTTCCCTTTTCCCATTAAGTTAACTAGAGTTTGATGGTTGAAGAAAAAAATTAAACACAGTCTGCTGTGGTTCTAATGCATTTAAAGTAAAAATATAAGGTAAAATGGTGGGAAAGGACATAAGCTTACAACATTGGTAAAAGGACAACCCCAATAGAGAATGATAAGTCATGTGCGTATAATATAATACCTAGAGCAACCGCTAAGAAAACTATGCAAAGAAATACACTTAAAATCACTACATAAAATGGAAAATGAAATTTTTAAAACTGCTGACATAACCTACAGGAAATCTTGGAAAAGGAACAAAAATATAAAAAAAGAAGGAAAGAAAAGATGGTAGATTTAGTTTAGCAAAATAATAATTGGGATGAGAGGTGACGGGGCCATGCAGACAACACAAATTGGTAAAGAGGCTGTCTCCCACGGCCTGGCAGGGAAGAAACAGCAAGACCAGGCCAGCGGTTTACTAACTCTCCTTGTGTCATTTTACTGGCCTATAGTTCATTTCTCTGCCGTGAGTTTTACTGTTATTACGGTATCTTGCAAGAGTAAGATATACCAACCATTACCATAAAGCCAATTAGTGATCTTGTAGGAATGTGGTTCCCTAAGACTGACACCGAGGACCAGGAAGTTTAAGACTACCCCACCTGTCTGTTTTTAAGCCAAAATTAACATATAGATTAAGTTAGTATAAATCAAATTAGCATTAGAAGTATATGTAGACTAAGTTAGTTTAAGGTTAGTTTTATGTAGATACCCCTTATTAAAGCTACAGGCCTAAGTTAACTCATGCTAGGCAAAGTCAGCACATTCACCACATAACAGAGACTCAGAGATAAAACAAAAGAACTCACTAATTGACAAGACTCAACAAACAAAATGCAGGAACCCACAGATTTATTAGAGGAAAAAGCCTGGATGGGACAACAGAATAAACAAAGCTGAGGGCTCCACAGAAAGATTAACCATTTTAGCTGGGAGCTCTTATCTAAAACAACAGGTAGCTTTCAACTACAAAGAGTTTAACCAGCAACGTTATCGCCCTGGCCCGGGACTGAAGTTGTCAAACATCCTGCAAGCCCCCTCTTCAAAAGACTCTTCCCAGTAATCAAGATCTAAGGAGAAGATACAGCAGACAAATGGACTTCCTCATCCTGAGAACTGTGATTGACTTTACCTGAGCTAACAAGACAAACAGCATGTTTTATAATTATTGCTTCCATGCTTTGTATACCCTGTTCCTTAGAGTAAATCTTTTACTGCCCCTCACCCATTTACTTGCATGTATCACATTTTCAATAAAAAGGCACGATGATTCCTAGCAGTTGTCACTCCTCAGAGAGCGATCTTTGAGGGGTGTCCGGCATAGGACGTGCATGAGAAAGCATCGAGGCCTCTGTCTTCTGTTCACCTTCGCTGCCTCCGTTGAGATAACCCATTCACGCCGAGGCTGGTCCCCGGCAGAGAGGTATTTACAAAGTGAAAAACATGAACCAATTATAAGCTATTTATTAAAAATTAAAAACAGTAATACAGGTGGTCTAAAAGTAAAGGGTAAAAAGATACATCATGTGAACTTTAATCAAAGGAGAATAGGGTGCTTATATTAATACTATATAAAGTACACTCTAGAGCAAAGAAAATAATCACCAGGCATGAGAGGGGTATTATATAGGTTAAAAAGGTCCAGTCACCAAGAAAGCATAGAATCTTAAATATGTATGTGCATGCAAAATATAAAAAGCAAAAATAAATACATATGAAAGAGGAAATAGAAGGGAACCAGCAGTTAGCGTAATGGCTATGTCGCTGGACTCCCACGTAGTTGACCACGGTTCACGTCCCGGACCCGGTGGCTTAAAACTCACGCATGTGCGTGTGTGCACAAGATCCTGAGAGGAGAATGGAGGAGAAGGTATTGCGGCGTGACCATCCCCCCTGGGGGGTGATTTTTCACTTTCTGTCTCTATGTCTCTCTCTGTCTGGCGAATGCACGCCCCCTATAGTGAAAAAAACCTCTCCAAAACAAAAAAAAGAGGAAATAGATAAATCAATAACTGTAGTGGGAGACTGAACACCCTCTCTTTCTTTATTATTTATTTAATTTTATTTATTATAATTATTTTTTAATTTGCTATAGGGTATGTTCACTCACCAGAGAAAGACACAGAGATAGAGAGACAGAGATAGTGAGAAAGCCCCAGGTCTGGGACTTGAACCACTGTTGGCCATGTGGGAGACCAGTGCCCCAACCACCATGCCCCCTGATGGCCCCAAACAGTCCCTCTTGAGAATCATAAAACAACTAGTTGAAAATCAATAAGGATATGGAACTCAACAATACCATTTATCAACAATAGCTAATCAACATCAATAGACTATTTCACCCAACAATAGCAGAATACATGTCCTTTTTGATTGTTTAAAAAACATCTATGAAGATATGCCATATCCTGGACCATAAAATACTCCTTAAAAAATTGAAAAGAATTGAAGTCATACAAAGTACCTTCTACTACAATGGAATCAAACTAAAAGTCAATAATAAAAGTATAACAGAAAAAAATCTCCCAACACCTGAAACTAACTGACACTTCCAAATAAAGTGCAAGTGAAAGACAAAATCTTTTGAAATTATTCTTACAAGTCATTGGACCAGAAAATCAAAATTTGCAAGACACAGCTAAAGCAGTGCTGAGAGGAAAATTTATACACTTAATAAATACATCAGAAAAAGGGAAAGTACCAAAACAACAGTCTAGCCTCCCAAGACCCTAGGAGGAAAAGAGTAAAATCAAGTTAAAGCAAGCAATAGGAAGGAAAAACTAAAGAGCATAAATAAATAAGATTACAAAGAAATGGTTTTAAAAAAATCAATGGAACATTTACTTCTTTGAGGTATTAAAAAACTAAAAAATCTCTTGTAACATTGACAAAGGAAAAAAAAGACAAAAATTACTAATATCAGGGTTCAAACAGAAGATGTCACAATAGGCCTTGTAGACATCAAAACTATGCTGTAAAGATTTATGATGATTACATGTAAGTAAAATATAAAACAAGAAAATACTATGCATAACTCTACAGACACATATTTGATAACTTGGGTAAAACATGCCAAATACTCAAAAAAACACAAATTACCACAATTTATCCACTATAAAATAGATCATCTTAATAGCCTTGTAACTGAATGAAACTGAATTTGTTATCTGCCCCCCAAAATAAGTGCATAAACTTTCACTATGCAGTCTACCAAACCTTTAAGATGAGTTAATACCAGTTCTACACAATATTTCTCAGGAGACAGAACAAGACCACTCCTAATTACTTTCATGATGCTGATTTAAGATAAAGAAGACAGAACAACAACAAAAACTACAGATAGATATCCCTGACCACTAAAGTTCTAATATTCTTTATAATATATTAGTGAATAGAATTCAGTGATATATAAAAATAATTACATATTACAACCTAGTGCAGTTTATTGCAGGGATGTCTGGGGCAGCTTAATATTTGAAAACCAATTCTGTAACCCATCACATTAAAAAGCTAAGGTAAAGCTATACCAAGATCACATTAATTGAAGAAGAAAAAGCACCAAATTCAGCACCTATATATGACAGAACCTCCTAGAAAAATAGAGAGGAACCAGGAACAAAGACAGAATGTTCACTCCGAAATTTCATTCAACATAGTTTTAGAGGTTCTAATATCTACAATGAAACAAGATGAGGAAGGCAAAGGCATATCCAAAAGGAAGAAATAAATTTCTCTCTATTGGAACCAGCGTGTGGCAGAATGATTGCGTCACTGGACTTCCATGTAGCTGACCATGGTTCCAGTCTTACACATGGTGACTTAAAACTCTTTCCAGGCGCCTGAGCTTGTGTGACCAAGATCCTGAGAAGAGAATGGAGGAGAAGGAATTGTGGCATGGCCATCCCCTTTGGGGGTGATTACTCACTTTCTGTCTCTCTGGCATGTGCATGAACTCTAGCAAAAAATCTCTCTTAAAAAACAAATTATCTCTACCTAGAGGTGGCATGATTTTCTAAATAGAAAATATAAGGAAATATACAAAAAAGAGAACTTCTTAGACAGAGCACATAAGCTTATGAAGGTTTCAGATTACAAGATCCATAAGCTATAATCAATTTTTTAAAAAAAATACTACCAATGAACACATGGGCACCAAAATTTAAAATACAATACTAATTATTTTATTTAACTTTATTTATTTATTCATTGATTTTAATTTGATCAGAAAGGGATAGTGAGAAAGAGAGAAAATGAGAAAGCAAGCTACCAGGTCCCAGACTCGAACCTCAGTTGGCCATGTGGGAGTCCAGTGCCTTTAACCACCATGCTGCCTGCTGGCCCAATATTATTCATTTTTAAAATGAAATACTTTAGTATGCTTAGAACTACAAACATTTATGACATACTCAAATGTTATCTAAATAAACTCAGAGACACACTACGGTCATGGATTGCTAAAGATATCAGTTCTTAAAATAAAATGCATGTTTTCGGCTGATCCCTTAACCTTGTGGTTAAGGGAATCAGATTCCACAGAACTGACTTCAGTTCAAATCACAGCCCTGGGGAAGCTCAAGAAATACACAGTGTCTGTGCAGGGGTGCCGGTAATTCTGATAGGTTGGAAAAATGGAGGAGGGATTGTGGAGTGGCCATGCCCCTGGGTGATGTTTCCCTCTCTCTCAGTCTCTGGCAAGTTCATACTCCCTCTGGCAATTAAAGAAAATACAAGTTAAGTGCAATTACTTTCAAATTTACCGTAAGAATTTTGTTCAAATAAATATAATTATTCTATAGCATATTTGAACAGGCAAAGAAGTAGAATAGCTAAAACAATTTGAAGAAGTATAATGAATGAGTCTTTTTGATTTCAACGTACTGTACAACTTTAGTAATCAAGACTGGTTTGGCTGAGATGTACACAAAACCTAATGTAACAGTATAGAAGCCCATAAATACATGTAAACACATGAGTTTATTCCCAGCAGAAGTGCGAAAGTCAGTCAATAAAAAACGTTGCCTTTTAACCAAATACTAGAACAAGTGGGTCTACTTAAGCAAAAAATGAAAAAACAAACAAACAACTTAATCTTTCTTATACCATGTATAAAAAGTAACTCAATAAACTTAAATGTACAACTCTAAAACTTTTTAAAAGCTATAAAATATTTTTTAAAAAGAAGTCTTTGAGATCTAAGGCTAGACAAAGCATCCTTCAACATGACACCAAAACCACTATTCATAAAAAGAAAAACTGATGGATTGGACTTGATTAAAATCCTAGATATTTGCTCTGTGAAAGACCCTGTGAAGAAAATTAAAAGAAAGGCAACAGACTGTAAGAACACAGTTGCAAACCACATGTCTGACTAATTATTAGTATCTGGAATATGTAAAGAACTCTCAGAAATAAGCATTAAAATAACAATCTAATTTAAAAATAAGCAAAAGACACAGAGGGTTCACCAATGGAAACAGTGGACAGCAAGTAGACTTGAAGCAATGCCCAGTACCGCCAGCCACTAGGACTATCCAAATGAAAACCACAATAAGCTGTCACCACAGCCCTGCTGGAACGGCTAAGATGAAAGCATAGTGGTGACACTAAACTCTAGAGAGGGTGCAGAGAAACTAGGGCAATCGTACACTGCGGGTGGGAACGCAAAATGGGATCGCCACTCCGGAAAATAGTTTGGCAGTTTTTAAGATACCAGCACACAACTACCACAGTAATTGCTACCCAGCAATTACATTCTGGGCTTTAATCCAGAAAAGATAATACTTATGGCTACATTAAAAACTGTATGTCTACAGCAGCTTTATTTGTAATAGGCAAAAACTGGAAACAACCCAGACGTCCTTCAGCGGGTAAATCGTTAAAGCAATGGCAGCACATCCATACTGTGGAATACAGCCCAGCAATACCACCGACCCAACAGTAACATCCACAGCGGATAGATAGAAAGGCTCCCCAGAGAAGCATGGTGAGTGATAGAAACCAAGCCTGAGGACCAGAGGATGGCCTAATGGTTACACCGCTGGACTCGCACACAGTCAACTGAACTTGAGTCCCAGACCTGGTGGCTTAAACTCAGGCCTGGCATGTGTGTGCACATGTCCAAAATCCCCAGAGGGGATGAGATTGTGGTGTGGCCACTCTCCCTACTCCCTGTGGCAGGTGATGCCGCGCTTTCTATCTCTCTGTCTCTGTATCTCTGGTGAGCGCATACACCCTATAGCAAAAATCTCTCAAAACAAAACAAAACCAATCTTCAAAAGGTAAACACTGTATATGATGTCACATACATAATGTTCTTTAAATAACAAAATTACAAAAATGGAGAACAAACAAGTGATTGCCAGAGGCAAAAGAGGGGCAGAAGGAAGTGGGTGTGACAAGTGGGAAAAGGTAATATGAAGAGTGGGGACAAAAATATTCTGTCTTGTCTGTCTCAATTTCAATATCGTGGGTTTTTGTTGTTTTTTAGGCGTTTGCCATAGGTCTGGTATACTTGCAGGAGAGAGACAGAGATAGTGACAGGGAAAGTGAAAAATAACTTCCCAGGGGATGGCCACACCACAATCCTTTTCCTCCGTTCTCCTCCTGGGATCTTGAACATGCATACACACGTGCCTGGCATGATTTTCAAGTCACCACCAGGTTCAGGTCTCGAACTGTGGCCAGCCATGTGGCAGTACAATGACATAACCACTATGCCATCTAATGGCCTCAGTATCATAGTTTTCATATTGTATTGGTTTGTCAGAAAAGTCTTGATGCATTTTTGCATAGAAATCCAGGAAAATATATCCTGACTTTTCTGACAGCCCAATATTATAATTTAGCAAAATGTTACAATAGAAGGAAACTAAAGAGTACAGAGAATCTATTAATTAATTACTACTTTATGTGAATTTCCAATTACATCAAAATAAAAGCATTTAACTTTTTAAAAATGCTAAGCGAGGGAAGGGATGAACGTTTTATACACTTCCAAAGTGTGAGCAGTTCCTGGACAAAGTAGAGAATGAATGAATGGCCCCCGAAGCCCTGGTAGGTTTCCCGGCCTCGGCGAGATTGGTGGTCATTCATTTCTCATGACAGCAATTTGCTCTGCTGTGTAGCTTGATTGTCTCTGCTCCACTGTCTGGGTACAGAAATAGGGAAAACAGGTGGCTGTGTTTGTTCAGGATACAGGTGTACCAAACAGGCACAACAATAACAAAACCCAGGGACAGCTTTCCTCAAATCCGACGCTGTCTCGTCCATCCTCTCTGCTGCTGCCATGGCTCCCAATCACGTGCTCACATCTGCTCAACATCCCCAAGGCCTTCCCAGGGCTACCTCTTCATCATCCTTGCCATTTAACTGCCTACCCTTCAAATTCCTGAGCCCCGAAGACACAAAGGCTTCTGCAGCTCTGCCTTCCTAGCCTCTTGTCAGAAAGCCTATTGCACTTAATAGAGATCCCCAGAGAAACAGAAAACATGTGTGTCAATAGATAGAGATGCAGGTAGGTATTTTAATAAACTGGCTTACGCCTTCATGGAGGCTGGTAAAGCCACACTGTAGGGGAGGTGGGTAGCTGGAGACCAGAGTTGGTGACCATCCTGGGGACCCTGCCATGGGCTGAGCCCAAAGGCAGTCCAGAGGCAGAACACATCTTTTCTCAGGGCACCTCCGTCTTTTTCTCTAAAGGCTTTCAACTATTGGATGAAACCAACACAGGTTAATCTGATTTTTGCAAAATACATTGATTTAAGTATTAATTGCATCTTAAAACAACACCTTTACAGTGACCTCTAGAACAGTATTTGGCCAAATATCTGGGTATTGTGAGTCTAGTCATGTTGACACATAAGCGTTAGCTCCATTACAGTCAGGGAAATGGACCACGCAGCTTTGCTTCTCCCTGAAGCTACTGGTTGCTTCTGGAACCACGGGCATAAACCGGGACTGTCTCCGACAAGCTAGAACACGGAAACACCCCCACACATCTCACTGCAGCGTGCTTTGGTAACTCCGTGGGATTCTGTGCACCTGCACTGCCCGAAAGGAGCAGCTGCCTGTGCTCCATAAATGCTGATGACCGCTCCTGGCCCGTTTTGGGTTTATTTATGTCTGTGGTTTCTCCTCACCTCACAGCCCATTCCAGGTACTCCCTACTGATCTGAGATCATCCAGACTCATCCAAAATAAGATGGATCGATTTTCTGTTAGGTTCTGCTGATGCTTCCAAAACGCCTCCAAAGGAGCATTACTCAAAGACAATGAGAGAAGAAACTATTATCCTCTATCGGTCCACAGGCTTCAGGGCAGTTCCCAGCAGGCTCAGGCCCACTGCATTCAGACCCTGCTCTGCCTGGCCTGAGAGTTCCCAGATCCTTACGTCGGGGCACCTGTGTCCTGCCTTGGCTTTGCCATCACAGGCTTCAGGGCAGTTCCCAGCAGGCTCACGCCCACTGCATTCAGACCCTGCTCTGCCTGGTCTGAGAGTTTCCAGATCCTTACGTCGGGGCACCTGGGTCCTGCCTTGGCTTTGCCACGAGGCTTGTTTGGTCCGCAGTGTTTCAGGTGCCCCTCCTCCCGCAGCTCCCCAAGTCACTGGGACAGAATCAGTATCCCGACTGCTGGTTCTATTACTCTGATCAAATGATGCTTCCTAAACGCAGGAGTCCTGAATTATCCCCAAGTGATAGACTGAATAAACCTGCCTAGAACTTCAGTTCCTTATGGAACCATGGGCAGGTTCCTTCAGGCTGCTGGCAGGAATCCCGTTACTCATTGCAGTCTCCCGTGTCGCTATGCATGTCCGTCGGTCAGAGGCACCTACAACTGGTGATGGCCTGCAGCTTCCTAAGACTCGCTCTCCTGCTGCCCCGGAACCCAGGGGGCCTGGCCCAGGGACTGTCTGCGTTTCTTAGGTGGGCACACCATGTGTTCAGTTCCAACACCAGTCCTTGGACTCTGCCGCTTGTGCTGTCTGCTTTCTATAACTGGAAACTTGCCAGTCCTTCCAGTCTAGGGGCTGCCCTCTCATTCTGTGCTGTTACAGGGAGGATGTTTACTGCAGTAGTTAACAACAAAGACCAGGGGTCAGACTGACCTCGGTTGCCATGTGGTCTTAATCAGGCGACGTAAATCTCTTAGCCTCTATGATCTGATTTCCCAGTGCTGTGACAATTGAATGATGGAGTATGCGCAAAGAGTTTAACACAGGCCTGTAGCTGAGTCAACCCTTAATATCTGAAACCCACAGGGCCTGAAGCCAGGCCATAGTGTTCTGTTACACATGCCGATGCTGGTAGTATGCTGGTTACTGCCTTTACAACCAGCTCTCTGCAGAAAACAGAGTTCTGATGTGTGGTGCTCACGGACGTCAGTGGTGTAACCATTTCCATCCTGACCACCTTGGTGTTATTAACGTGTCACTAACGTAATGTTACTGACCATGCAGTGGGTTCTTGTGAGCGGGCAAAGCACTATCTCCAAATGATAGAGACAAACCAGTGGATGCAGAGAGGCAGACCTTGCCAGGACAGGCAGCACAGTCAGAAACCTCTGCAGCACCAGTACCCGGGTAGGAAAACCCAGTCAGTCAGTGATGAACTGCTGAGACTCAGTGTGGACAAGCCTGAGAGCTAGGAATTCCACGCCAGGCAGAGGGAGGCTCCATGTTCTTCATGACTTTGACCTCCAGGGGTGCTGTCAGATTCTCAGAGTGAAGATCAGAGAAACTCTATTCATGTTTTGGAGGTGGGCTGGGGGAAGTGACCACTCTGAAATATGCAATAGCCTGTTGTTATCAGAGCTTGCTGTCAAGAGAAACTATAACAAAGCCTGAACTACTAGATGCTAGCAGTATCTGACCTTCCTGGGGGAAGGGCAACACCCGACTGTATTTTCACTCTAGCCGTCCTGTCACCCCTGGGGTAGGAATAGGGAGAACCACCCAGCTCTTGTGAAGTTTGGAGCCAAGGGGCAACGGATAACAAAAGCTGGAAACCTGATCATGGGGCTGTAGAATTCTTCCTCTTCCTCCATACCTTACAACGCATCACCGAAGGCCTACTTACCGCAATTCTTTCCACTGAGTCCATCATGTCAGACTTACAACAAAAAATTACAAGCTGCACTAAGGTCAAAAACATAGTTTGAAGTTTCAGAGCAAGTATCAGAACCAAACTCTCAGATGTCAGGGATGTTGGAATTGTCAGACCGGAAACTTAAAACTGCTATGATTAAAATGCTCAAAGATGTAATGGGAAAACAGATAGTTTGCAAAAACAGAGAGATGAAAATGTGAAGACACAAATGAAAATGATAGAGATCAAAAACATTGTCACAAAAAGGATAATAATTTTGATAGGCTCATTAGTCGACTGGACATGACTAAGGACAGACTGTGAGCTAGAGGGTGTGTCAACAGAAACTCCCAAAACTGAAAAGCAAAGAGAAAAAGATTAAAAAGTGGGAGCATAATATTCAAGAACTGTGAGACAATTATGCAATATGTAAAAATGCATTCTAGAAACATTAAAAGGAGAAGAAAGAGAGAAAGAAACAGAGGAGTTATTTGAAGCAACAATGACAGAGAACTTCTCCCAATTAATGTCAGACATTAAAGCACAAATTCAGGAAGTTCAGAGAATATCATACAGAGTAAATACCTCTCAAAACAACACCTATGAATATGTTTAAATGGTATAAAATCAAAGATAATAAGACATTCTGAAAGAAGTCCGGGGCGGGGGGAAGAACACGTAACCTACAGAAAAACTATTACCAGAGTTGAATTATATCAAACTTCTCCTCAGAAACCATGCAAGCAAGACAGTGGAATAAAATATTTAAAGTGTTGGGGAAAATATTTTTAAAAATTGACTTAGAACACTGTATCTTGCAAAATTACCCTTCAAACGTGAAGGAGAGATTAAAAAAATCTTCACAGACAGAAATTGAGAACGTTTATTGCCAATAAACCTGCCTTGCCAAAAATTTTAAAAAGCTTTTCAGAGAGAAGAAAAATGATATAGGTCAAAACTTCAGATATACACAAACAAAAGAAGATCATGGGAGAAGAAATAAGCAAAGGGGAAATAAAAATTTCCATTTTGCTTGTCCTTATTTGCTCTAACATGTAACAGTTTGCATTTGTTCAAAATAATAATGGCAACAATGTTATCAATAATGATACTTTATATATATGCAAAATGAATAACAGAATTAGGAATCTTTTATTATTATAAGGTACTTTTCCTGCCTGTGATGCAGTATACTTGTATTTAAAAGTGGACTTGGATTAGCTTCCATTTTGCTTGTCCTTATTTGCTCTAACATGTAACAGTTTGCATTTGTTCAAAATAATAATGGCAACAATGTTATCAATAATGATACTTTATATATATGCAAAATGAATAACAGAATTAGGAATCTTTTATTATTATAAGGTACTTTTCCTGCCTGTGATGCAGTATACTTGTATTTAAAAGTGGACTTGGATTAGCTGTAAATTTATGGAAAACTCTAGGGTAACCACTAAAATAGTAAAAGAGAAGTACAAATGTTATGTTAAGAAAGGAGAAAAATGAAATTACATATAACCACAAAAGGTTGAAAAAGCGGAAGTTAAAAATAAGAACAAAGACAAGGCTACAAAACAATAACACACATGGTAGCTATAACCCTCCTATGCGAATAATCACTTTAAACATCAATGATCTAAATACACCAACTGAAAGGCAGAGATCATCTGAGTGAACCAAAAAACAATACCTGACTCTATGTTGTTTCATGAAATTCATTTAAAGCATAAAGACCTGTAGAAATTAGAAGTGAAAGATTAGGGAA
>NW_006159718.1:1771487-1773015 GCF_000334495.1 Tupaia belangeri chinensis
GGAAAGATATATTATGTTAAAACTAGTTCAAAGAGAAAGAAAGAAGCTAAATTAATTTCAGATAGAGTAGACATCAGAAAAATTATGAGAAATCAAGATAAACAAAGTATGATGATAAAGGATTTACATAAACACACAACAATCCTTAATGTATATGCACCTAATAACAGCATCAAAGTAGGTAAAGCAAAAATTGATAGGAAGAAATAGATAAATTCACTCTTATAGTTGGAGATTTGAACACTCTTTTATCAGAAATACACAAGTCCAGAAAGCATCATATCAGTAGGGACATAGTTGAAAAAGCAGGCCATTATTCTCAATCTCATATGGAAAATTCACCAAGATAGATCACGTTCTGGCTCCCTGAACAAATTTTAAATAGAAATGATACAATGTTTGCGCTCTACTCACAGTGGAATTGAACTAGAAATCAATAATAGAAAGATAACTAGGAAATTCCCAAATATTCAGAATTTATACAGCACATTTCTAAGAACGTATAGGTAAATTTAAAAATCAAGGAAAATTTAGAAATTTTTTAACTAAATGAAAGTGAAAATGCAACTTATAAAAATTTGTATAACACAAGTGCATAAAATTCTTTCAAAAAATGTATAGCATTCTATATATATATTATATAAAATAATAACAATAATAATAATAAATAAAATTAAGTAAATAATTCTTTTTATTTATTTATTTATTTATTTTGGGGGAAAGGTTTTTGCTATAGGGCATGTGCGCTCGCCAGAAAGACAGAAAGAGACAGAGAGATAGAAAGCAAGAAATCACCTCCTGGGGGGATGGCCAAGCCGCAATCCCTTCTTCTCCATTCTCCTCTCGGGGTCTTGGGCACATACACACATGCACCCGGGTAAATAATACTTTTTAAAATAGATATTTACATTACAAAATTATATTTATATTACAAAAGGTCTAAAATGAATAATTTATTCTTCCTCCTTTGAAAAAGAGAAAAAGAAGAGTAAATAATCCGAAAATAAGTGGAAAAAATAATGAAAATTAAAACAGAAACTGTGGGGACTAGCACTGGCATGGTGAAAGTGGTGGACTCCCACATGACCAATAGCAGTTGAGCCCTGGACCTGGCAGCTTGAAAATGACAGTGGGAGTGTGTGCTTGTGTGCACAAAATCCAAGAAGAAGGACGAAGGGAAAGGACTGTGGTATGGCCATTCTCTCTAGGGGGTGATTTCTCACTCTCTCTACTAGGCTCTGGCAAGTGCACATACCCTATGACAAAAACCTAGAGACAAATAAACAAAAAAAGAGACTATGATATTGAAACCAGAAAATCAATAGAGAAAAAAATCAGTGAACTTAAAAGCTGATTCTTTGAAAAGATAAATAAAATTGATAAGACTTTAGTTATAGTAATTAAGAAAAAATAAAGAGAAGACACAAATTACTAATATCAGAAACGAAAGATGGGACATCACTACAGATCTGATGGACATTACCCATGTAGTTGACCATGGTTCGCGTCCCAGACCCAGTGGCTTAAA
>NW_006159718.1:1773116-1789956 GCF_000334495.1 Tupaia belangeri chinensis
CTTTCTGTCTCTATGTCTCTCTCTGTCTGTTTGGAGAGCGCACGCGCCCTATAAAAAAAAACTCTCCAAAAAAAAAAAAAAAACCACAGTTGCCAAAACTTACTATCTAAATAGGCCTATATATACTAAAAAAATTAAATTGTTAATTAACAACCTTCCAAAATAAAAAAAGCAAGAGGTTTTTATTTAGGTTAACATACAAATTATACCAAACATTTAAGATAAATAATACCAATTCTCTACAAACTCTTCCAGAAAATAGAAGCAAGAGAACTACTTCCTAATTCATTCTGTGAGGCCAGTAATACCCTAATACTAAACGCAAAGTGAGTATAATAAAATACAAACACAGTCCAATATCTCTTATGAACATAGATACAAAAATCCTTAACAAGATATTAGCAAATTGCATTCAATAAGGTGTAAAAATTTTACACCATTTGAAAATGACATTTATCTTAGATAAAAAGGGCTTGTTGAACCTTTGAAAATCAATTAATGCAATCAATTCTATCAAAAGACTAAAGAAAAAAGCACATGATCACTCCGCTACCCTACTTTCTATATCTATGAGATTAACCTCTTCTGACTCCACAGGAATGAAACCATGTGGTATTTGTCTTTCTGTGCCTGACTTTTTCACTTAATGTACTGTTCTGCAAGTTTATCCATGTTGCCACACAAAACAGAATTCTATTTTTTTTAAATGCACGGATAGTATTCCATTGTACGTATACTACATTTTCTTTATTCATTCGTCCATCAGTGGACACTTGGGTTGATTTCAAATCCTAGTTTTGTGAATAGTGCTGCAATAAATATGAGAATGCAGATATCTCTTTGACAACTGGAAGCATTAACTAAACAACTTCTAGAGCAGATAATCAATTACAAGCAAGTTTTCACATACAAGACTCACATATAAATTAAATTGATTTCCTTTATATTAGCAACGAACAAGTGAAATTTGATATTTAAAATATTATACTATCTCCATTAGTGTCACAAAATGAAATTCTTAAGCATAAATCTAGCAAAATATGTACAAGGTCTGAAAAAATTATATAAATTATTATGGAAAATAAATCAAAGAAGAACTAAATAAATAGAGAGATAGTCCATGTTCATGAATGGGGAGATTCAATAATGTCAAGATGTCAGTTCTTCTCAACTTGATCTGTAGAATAAAGCATAATCCCAGTCAAAATCCCAGTAGTTATTCTGTGGCTATTGACAAACTGATTCTAAAGTTTATATCAAGTGGCAGAAGATCTAGAATAGCTAAGCCAGCATTGAAGGAGATCAGAGGATCAAAACTATCAAATGTCAAGACTTACTCTCAAGCTACGTTGTGTTATTAGCAAAAGAAAAGACAAAAGATCAATAAAACAGAATAGCGAGTCCCAATATAGACCCACAAAGACAATTTAATGGAGAAAATAATAATCTTTTCAACAAGTGATACTAAAACATCTGGATTTCCACATGTCAAAACAAAACAAAACAAAAACGCTATACTGAGAGTTACCCCTTCAAAAAAATTACTTCAATCTGAATCGTAAACTTAAATGAAAAACCATAAAACTTCTAGAAAATAACATAGAAAATTTATGTAGTAAAAAATTTAGTACAAAATCTAGATGTCCTTGGGTATGGTGATGATTTTTTTTTTTTCTCTTTTTGGAGAGGTTTTCCCTATAGGGCGCGTGCGCTCGCCAGAAAGACAGTGAGAGACAGAGAGACAGAAGGTGAGAAATCACCCCCCAGGGGGGATGACCAGCTGCACTCTCTTCTCCTCCATTCTCCTCTTGGGATCTTGGGCATGCAAGCACACATGCCCGGTGTGAGTTTTAAGCCACCAGGTCAGGTCCAAGACTCGAACTGTGGTTGACTACATGGGAGTCCAGTGATATAGCCATTACACTAACTGCTGGTCCCCCTGGTGATGAATCTTTAGATACATCAAAAGTCAGGATCTATGAAAGCAAAAACTGATAAGCTGACTTCATTAAGATAAAAAAAATCTGCTCTACTGAAAACACTACTAAGGGAATGAGAAGACAAGCCACAGATTGGGAGAAAACATGTGTACTGGACATAGCTGAAAAACTATGGTTACCAAAAATACACAAAGAACTTTTCAACTCAACAATAAGAAATGAACAACTCAGTTTAACAATGGGCAAAAGACCTGAACAGACACTTTGCCAAAGAAATATACAGATGGCAAATAAGCATCTACAAATGTTCTACATTATGTACTGTTAGAGGGTTACAAATTAAAGTGGCAATGAGATACCACTTACACATCTTCTAGAACAACCAAAATCCAAAAACATCCACAGCACCAAGTATGAAGCAACAGGAATTCCCATTCATTGAAGATGGATACAGCCTCTTTGGAAGACAGTTTGGCACTTTCTGACACAGTTAAACACAATCTATTTGTACAATCCAGCAAAATTGTACTCTGCAGTATTTACCCAAATAGATGAAAATTTAATATCCATCCTAAAACTTGCACATGAATGTTTATAGCAGCTTTATTCATAAATTGCCCAAACTTAGAAACATCACCAAATTCTTCAGTGAGTGAATAAACAGAATAGAGAGCCCAACAATAGACCCATATATGACCTATGACATAACCAGAGAATGGAATATTATTCTGTGCTAAAGGAAATGAGCTGCTATGCCATGGAAAGACATGGAAGAATCTTAATTCATATTGCTAAGTGAAAGAGGCCAGTCTGGAAAAGGTTACATTCTGGGAACCTTGCGTTAGCGTAATGGCTATGTCACTGGACTCCCATGTAGTTGACAGCAGTTCGCGTCCAGGACCTGGTGGCTTAAAACTCACGCCCGGCACGTGTGCGTGTGTGCGTGCCCAAGATCCCAAGAGGAGAATGGAGGAGAAGGGATTGTGGTGTGGCCATCCTCCCGGGGGGTGATTTCTCGCTTTCTGTCTCTCTGTCTCTCTCTGTCTGTCTGGGAAGCGCACGCGCCCTATAGCAAAAACCTCCCCGAAAAAAAAAGGTTACATTATGTATAGTTCTACCTATATGACATTCTAAAAAAGGCAAAACTGTTAAGAATAAAAAATGAATGGTACAGTGATTAAATGTAAAAAAAAAAAAGAAAGAGAGAGAGAAAGAATGAAAAAAAGAAAAAAGAGAAAGAAAGAGAGAAAGAGAAAGAAAAAAGAAAGAAAGAAAGAAAGAAAGAGAAAGAGAAAGAGAAAGAGAAAGAGAAAGAGAAAGAGAAAGAGAAAGAGAAAGAGAAAGAGAAGGAGAAAGAGAAAGAGAAAGAGAAAGAGAAAGAGAAAGAGAAAGAGAAAGAGAAAGAGAAAGAGAAAGAGAAAGAGAAAGAGAAAGGAAAGGAAAGGAAAGAAAAGAAAAAAGAAAGACGGAAATCAGGGCCAGCAGCAGGTAGCATAATAGTTAGGGCACTAGAGCCCCACATAGTCACTGTGGTTCAATTCTTAGAACTGATGACTTGAAAATCACATCAGGTGTGTGTGCATGCATGCTCAAAATTCCAGGGGGAGAATGGAGGAGAAGGGATTGTGGCATGGCCATCTTCCCTCGAAGGGGTGATTTGTCACTTTTCTTCTCACTGTCTGTTTTTCTCCAACAAGTACACAGGCCCTATGCCAAAAATCTTAAGAGAGAGAGACAGAGAGAGAGAGAGAGAGAAAGAAAAAAAAAAGTAAATATTTTTTAAAAAAATAAATAAATAAAAATGATGAATACCTAAATGAAAAACAAAAACAAAAACAAAATGGTTTCTAGGATGTTGAACACAGGGTAAATGGTTAGAGTACAGAAGATTTTTAGGCAGTACCACTAATTTTTATAATACTCTAATGCTGGATACACAATGCTAGGGTATGAATGTATCACCTCCAGAACGGAGGTGTTAACATTTAAGGCCAATGTGGTGATACTGAAGGTAAAATCTTAAAGAAGTGATTAGGTCATGAGAATTCCTCTTACCATGAGTGGGATAAGGCCCTTATGGTTCAGGTTCATGTTATACAAGAAAGCAATGTTTGGTTCTTTTGTCTTTCTGCCATATGAAGATATAGTTTTCCTCCTCGCTAAATGATGCAGCAGTGAGAAGCCACCTGGAAAACAGTGAGCAGCCCTCACCTGACAACCAAGCCTGCCAGTGCATTCATCTTTTTTTTCTTTTTTTTTTTTTTTGTGAGAGGTTTTTGCTATAGGGCGCGTGCGCTCGCCAGACAGACAGAGAGAGACAGACAGAAAGCAGGAAATCACACCCCAGGGGGGATGGCCACGCTGCAATCCCTTCTCCTACATTCTCCTCTCGGGATCTTGGGCACGCACGCACACGCGCCCGGCGTGAGTTCAAGCCACCGGGTCCGGGACACGAACCGCGGTCGACTACGTGGGAGTCCAGCGACATAGCCATTACGCCAACTGCTGGTCCCGCAGTGCATTCATCTTGAACTTCACCTCCTCCAGAACTGTGAGAAAATAGGACCTATTCTTCATGAATTACCCATTCTCAGGTACTTTGCTATAGCAGCACACATACACTAAGCCACATGTCATTATACGTTTGTCAAACCAGAGAACATGCAACACCAAGAGCAACCCTACTGAGAACAAGGGACTGTGAGTGGCAGCCATGCACCAGGGTAGGTTCACTCATTTCCGTAACACGGGTACCAGGCTGGTGCTGGATGCTGATAGCTGGGAGCCTGTGCACATGTGGGAACAGTGGATATACGGGAACTCTCTGTTGTTTCTACTCAATTATGTTGTGAAAAAATGTACTAAAACATGACTTATTACTATTAATCATTATTATAAGGATGAATATATATACAATGTAAAAAAATAAGAACAAAAATAACAAATAATCACAAAACAAATAACAATAATAAGAAAAGACTTAGGCACTAGACAAAAGGAAAAAAAGTGTTACCAGTCTAAAGACAAGCAAAAAAAAGCTAGCTGAAAAAGAAAGTAGATATAAAAGAACAGGATCGGCAAAGAGCCTGAGAAGCCTGTGTGCCATGATTTTGTGAGCTCAGGTAGTAACAGAGCCGCAGAAGGGAAATCAAGACAGAATGGCCAAAATTGTATCTAAACTGACAAATTGACAACTCAGAGATTTAAAAATTCTAAAAATCAAAACATGAGAAATTTTTTAAAAAATGCTACACCTAAGCACATCATAGTAAAATTGCTGAACACTAAAAACAGTAGAAATTCTAAAAGCAGCCAGAAAAAAAAGACGTATTACCTCCAAAGAAAAAGTAGTGAGAAATAAGTTCAGCAGAAACTCTGGAAGTTGGAAAATAAAAGAGTGATATTTTTAAGGTATTGAAAGAAAAATTAGGGCTGACCTAGTATTTTGTACCTAGTGAAATTTTCTTTTGAAAGGAAAAATAAAATTAAGATACATTTTCTATCTTCCCCCAAAATGAAGGGTGATATTTGTCATCAGCTGGCTAACTGCTACACAAATTCTTAAGAGGCTTCTACAAGAAAGAAAAAAAAATTATCTCAGAAAGAAAAAGAGACATAGAGAAATAAATAAGACACAGGAAAGATAAATATATGGGCAAGCACAAATTACTGCTAATTATAACAAATTTGTGAGTTTGTTGTAAACATATGTAGAATTAAAATAATAAAAGTTGGGAGGTGGTTAAACAGAATTAAAGTGTTTCAACATCCTGAGCTTGTCTTAAACATGGTAAAAATCATACTAACATCTCTAAGATAATTTCCTCTAGAATTTTGAGAATATAAATATATGTAACCAATAAACGAAGAGGAAAAGATATTAAATAATGAAGTATTATTTTAATTATTAAGAAGGCAAAAGAGGGGTCTAGCAGGTGGTGTGGTGGTTAAGGTGCTGGATACCCACATGGCCAATGAAAGTTTGAATCTCAGACCTGGTGGTTTGAAAATTATGTGAATCACATGTGCATGCATGCTCAAAATCCCAGGAGGAGAATGGAGAAGAAAGGATTATGATGTGGCCATCCCCCCTAGGGGATGATTCATCACTTTCTTCTCACCGTCCCTCTCTGGCAAGTGCACATGCCCTATGGCAAAACCAGAAAACAAAACAAAAGGCGAAAAAGGAACAATTGACATATGAAGATACATTTTAAAAATTATGAGATTATAGATGTAAACCCAAATAAATGAGCAATTACATTAAACACAAATAGACTAATTAATTAAAGATTTTTAAGGACCACACTACAGCAGACACACACACAGAATCTCAGTCTACATAAATGCCACATTTTAAACGTAAGAGCACAGAAAAGTTCAATTAGGAGTAGACAGTTGTCGGTTTTTTTCAAATGTATCTGTAGATTCGATGAAGTTTTCATCAAAAATCTCAAGAAGACTTTTGCGGAAAATAATTCTAAATTCTATTTGTAAATGCAAAGGACTGAATTACCTGTCATGAATTTAATCAATACTGATTAAAAAGCTACAGTAACTGGGCTGGCCCTCGGCCTAATGGTTAAGGGAGCTAGTCCCCGCATGGCCAGATGAGTTGGGAAGCCCAGCCCTGGCGACTGGGGAACACACGGGCACTACATGTGTGCATGCCCTAAGTCCTGACAACATGGAGACACAGAAGAGAAGAATCATGGCCTGAACACAGCCCACCACCGAGTTTTTTCTCCATCCCTCTCCATCTTTTCTCTCTCTGGTGAATGCACATGCCCTGTGGCAACTAAAAAACAAACAAAAGCCATAGTAACTAGGATGTGGTATTAGTGAAAAAGTAGACAAATAAATGACTACGGCAGACTTGAATAGAGGCCGACACATGTAAGGTCACTCGAGGAATGAGAAATCTGACGTGGCGACGTAAGACGAAAGGGACAGTTTTCTGAGAATGGTCTTGTAACCATCAAACGTCCGTGTTGAAACTGCACTGTACCTCACTCACATCAACTCACAACACTTCCAGGCATATGACAGATGTAAATGCAAAGGCAAAATGAACAGCAACGGCCAAACATACCTCTCTGGCGTAGGGTAGGCAAAACCTTCAGACGCAGGACACGTCGAGCGTGGAAGGTGAGGGAAAACCAGATCATCCACCTATGTGCAGCTGGATTAACTTCTGCTTCAAAAGATAGCAGAAAGCATGAGAAAGGTAAGCCACGGTGCACAAGAAAAGAGACGTCTCAGGAAAGCGATGTGCAAGGAAGCATACGCAAAAGGCTCAATCTCCTTCATCGGCAGTAGCTGCAGATGAAAATCACAGTTAGATATGCTGCACCTCCACTACAATGGCCGGTAATTACAATATACTGCGGCACCTGTTTTAGTGAGGGTGTGGAACAACTGCGGCTCCCAGATACTTCAGGTAACATGCACGTGTCACTACAACCATTTCTGAAAACTGTTCAGCAGTAGCGACATCAGGTTGAACATATGCATACCTGTGACCCAGCAGTCCAGCAGGAAGGCATACATAAATTCACCGATACATGTCCAAAATATATTCATGGAGACACGACTTGTAGTAGCCCCAAATGAAAACAAATCAGGAGTCTCTCAACGATAGATTGCATGAATTGTGACATATTTATACAATGAAATCCTGTACAGCAATGAAAATAAACTGTATGCAAAAATAGAGATGACTCTCTTAGCGCCAATGTTGAGTGAAAAAAGCCAGTTTAAAAAACAAAGCATAATTGATTCTGTCTCTACATACTTCAAAACTAGGTGAAATCAATCAATGGCTTTCGAACGTCTAGTCGGGTTCTCTTTGGAGTTGGGAGTGTCAGCTGGGGCGGGCGAGCAGCCCTGGAGGCCTAGCAGTGTCCTCTCCTTCTGGCTGAGACTACCCAGGGCTCTCCACTTATTCAAATGAACTGAGCTGCATTTTTATGACTTGTGCTCCTTCCCGCATGTATTTCATGACTTTTAAAGTTTACTCTAAAGCTCTGGTCTTGCTGCTGGACCTTGGTGACCGAATCCTAGACTAACAGCGACCACCAATGACTGAGCACTGCCATGTGCCAGCCCTTGGTGCTGGCGTGAGGGGCTTTATTCCGAGTTTCCTTAGAGCATGCTTTGAGGTGGCTTTGCGGCTCTTGATGTGCAAGCCGATGCCCAGAGAGGTTAAGGGGTGCACTGAAGGTCACATAGCTAGAAACAACAGCACCTGACTTCAAAAGCACCCCTTTCTGATTCAATGCATGGGTTGCTATGTAACTCAGTGGCTTGGTATTCTTTGGGGATCCATTCAAAAGAGGGACCTCCAACAACCAAGTTAGAATTCTGTAGAATTCTGTTAGAATTCAGCCAAGTCCCTCCCAGCTGCAGAAAGGCACTGGGGTCTTTTTTCTAGGACTGTCACTGCCTGCCCTCACTCCCAGCTTAGAGTCCTGGGTGCCGAGACGCAGACCTGGGGAGGCGACCCTCTGCCTGACCATGGCTCTGATCTGCATCTTCTGAATATGCAGGGCAACCCAGACAAAAGGGCACAGGCTTTATTTAGGCTGACGGGCTCCTGGACTAACTTGAGCAAATGTCTTAGTGTTCTTCATTTGTTGAAAATAGATTCCTTAATATTCTGGGGCAGGAATGAGCTGGTTCTCGTTAGATGAGATAGTAATAAAATTCAGGCAAACCTCTTTTCTTTCCCTCTGCATCTCGCTTATTAAATGTCTTATTCCTCTTCCTCACCCACCCATGCGGATTCTCCAGCCTCTTCCACCCTGCTCTGTCCCCCCGGAGGCTGGTCAGTGTGAAGTGCCTCAGTGGGCAATCCTGCCCTCTGCCCTTGGAGGTGACGGGGAGTGGAGGGTGGGAGATCAGTGAGGTCGGAAATGTGCTCCCCACTCTGTGCTGGTGGCATTGCCACCGCAGGGTCCATCCCTAGAGCTGACTGTCTGCCAGCCCCTTTCCTGGGACATCATCCCTTTGGGGCCCTTGAGGTATCAAGAATGTGCTGTTATTCCTGGCTCTGAGGGTCTCTGCTGTCCTATGACTTTCCTTCACCTGTGCACACCTTTCCAGTCTCCCGTCAGATCCCTCAGCTTCAGTGCACCACCGCTTTCTTACCGTGCAGGAGCCTCTCCGTATAGCCATCCACACTGCCGTTCTCTCCTGAGTGCAACCAGAACCTTCCACGGGCACGAGCTTAGCTTGTCTGGGTGTCCAGTCGCTGTTGGAGGGAGACTTAGTCACTGTGGGCCTCACGTCTGAGGTAGAGGAAGCTGAAATACAGGCCCAGACAGGGTGAGCACACATACTCCTCCTAGTTAGAGGGGTCCTGCCTCCGAAGCAGAGCCATCACCGAGGGAGCCCCCGAAGGTCTGGCATTTTATGGAATATACAGCCACAAAGCTTCCCCTCAAGCTACATTCCAGGGGACTCGCCAGTCCCCGCCAGCTTCTGGTCTGCGATTCCTTATGAGCGTGCTGGGAGCTGAGAGGACACCGCACAGCTCAATCAAACCCGCTCTCTTCACACACGAGGCGGCTTCGCACTTGCTTTCCAGAAACTGTTACCTGGGGTCTCAGGAACAGAGGCAAAGGCTGCCGGCCTCATCAGCCCCCCACGGGACAAGGCACGGAGCCAGCATCCCAAATGCAGTGGTGAGGGCGGAAACGCTGCTGTCCTCTGCCCTCCTCCACCTTCTGTCCAGGCTGGAAGGCCATGGTCTGTATGTGACTGCTCTGGACAAGGCGGTGACTAAACTCAGAGGCTGCGTGGTTACCCCGAGGGCAGGGTATCCCCAGGATGCTGTGGCCATGCGGATCACCCAGGATTGCCGTTTACGAGGGGGCATGTGTGCAGGCATCTTACCTGCATCACTGCTGATCCCCAAAACTCCTTGGGACTCCAGACCCATCCCACAGATCGGGCCAGAACGGAGGCTCGGAGAGGACAGCGATAGGACCGAGGATATCCTGCCCTGCGGAATGAGCCCCGGGCCACCCTGCCTTCCACGGAAGTTCATTTGGCATCATCTTCCACGCAGCTAAAGCAAGCTTCCTTGTCAGCAGCCAGCTCTCGTCCTTGGGATCTGTGTCGACTCTACAAGAGGCTCCCCAGCCAGGAGAGGGGAGCTCTGCACCTGGGAGACGTCGCTAAGCAATCACGATGGGTTCATTCTCATCCCTGCAAGTCCAGGATCACAAAGCTGGAGAGCCAGAGCCAAGCCGAAAAGCCGGGCTTCACTTATTTTATGGACTCTCAGCGTTTGTCTAGCCCTGATCTAAGGAGCACTCATCCCTTCCTTCTGTGCCCATGGCCTGAGCCAGACTTGGGAGAAGGGAGCAAGCACCAAGGGTTCAGGCCTTGCCTGGTAAAGTCTTGACACAGGCTCCACACTCAGGTCACCTGAATGTCCCACCCCTGCTGGGTGCTGAGCGCTGACACAGCCACAGCCAGGGTGCACAAGCAGATCCTTGCCCACCCCCTGAGCCACCAGAGCAGAGGAGGAGGCTGAGGAACCCCGTGGAGCTGGCAACGTGGAGTCTTGAACACAGAAGGCCACCACAGGTCTAGTGGGCCTGGTCTCGACCAAGGAAGAACCAGCAGTGACGGGAGGAGCGTGTACCTTGAAGTCAGGTGAGGAAGTGCAGATGCCAGTAGTATCCCCTACCAACTTGGGGACCATGCCTTCTCCCTCCGATACGTTGTGGAGAGCAACTTCTACCTTGCACAACTGATCTGAGAACAGGCAGTGTTTGTACGTGAAGAGTGTGTTACAATGCCTGGACCATCCTCCCTGCCACATGGTCGCGGGCATGGGTATGATAATGGGCACTCGAAGTTGGAAACAATTAGGATGCCTTAGACATGCTTGGTATTTTCTTTTTTTCATATTTCAGGGAATCTGGTTGAAAATCGGGGTTTCAGAGCAAGGTGTTGGTAGGAGGGTTGGTTGTGCGCACTAGACTGTGGGTGAGAGGGACCGTGGGGGCACCCCTCCCGGCTCAGCAGCCCCGCAGAGCTGACACCATGCTCTGGGCGGGGGAGCCCTGGGATGGCTCTCTCCTCCCTGCCCCCTCTCCCAAGCTCTGATGAGCAGGCCCCCACCTCCTTGCATCAGTCCAGTGCAGTGCTGCGTGTTTCAATTCTACCCGTGTATCCCGATGTGGGGCACATGTCTGCATGGACCTGCCGTTCATGCCGTAGTGTGTGCATGTACCTGTATATACGCACTTGGGGAGCTGCTAGGTCTTCACACGGTGGAGGGTACTTTTTTTCCTCTGAGCTTGGACACCTGGTGTTTCTGGCAACTGCACACCTTGAATCACACTTGACCGATCATGCCCCGTGACTTGGACCTGTCCGGGGTCTGCTCCTGCAGCCCCAGCCTTTGGCTGCTGCAGTGCCCAGGGCTGGTGAACGTCTTGCCGCGGAAGCTGTACACCAGAGCCCACTGACACCACCCTCCTCCTTGTCGGAGGTAAGAGTCCCGTGCCGGGTTCACCAGTATGTCACCCCTCTCATAACAGAGGCTCTTCTGACTACCACCGAGAAGAAAAAAATAAGATTGTGATTGATCAAAGTTATTGGCACAGAAAAGTGTTACTTATCTGATACTTCTCGCTGTGGAGGTTAATAAGGATCAAACATAATTTTGAATATTAGAAACAACTAATGACACACAATTAAAAAATGTTTTAGATGTAAAAAGGGTTACATTAGGAAAAGAAACACTTTCACGGCGTCCACAGGAAGGAGAGGTCAGTTAAAATTTTCTGAGCTTTTCTCTAATCTTGTGCTGCTAACGCTGAGAGCATGACCTGGCTTTATCAGGGCACAGGCGTGACCCCCGAGCTTGTCCTTGGGAGTGAAAGTCGACCGGAAACAGACCGCAGATGCTGTCTATCTCTACACGAAAGGAAATAGTCAGATTTGCAACATAATTAGCGGACCAGCCCTGCAACCTAGTAGTTAAGGGACCCAGATCCCACATGGCTGATTGTGGTTTGAATCCCAGCCCCGGAGGCTTGAGAACGCTCCAGGCAGATGTCCACGCAGGCTCCAAATCCGACAAGATGAAGAAGGAGGTGTGGCGTGAACACACCCCACTGGGGACTGCTTTTTCCCTCTCCCACTCTCTGTCTTGAAGACTGTCTCTGGCAAGTGCATGTACCCCCTGGAAGTTAAAAACAACAAAGAAATGCAATTATTAAACTGAATAAATATTCGATATTTCTACTGCCTATTTTGAAGGTAAATGATTACTAAATGACAAGGCACAGGCCATAGGAACTACACACCCCTTCATGTCATCATGATCTTTAGGCCCAGCGACCTTTTCTTCTTTCATGTGGCTTGCTCCTCGTTCAGTGCTTGGACAAAAATTAGGTACAGAATTAGCTTCACCTCGGCATGGTTTGAGACTTCAGATTTGAGGACCAAGGAGCTTCTACTTAAGAAAACAGAACCCTGAGAGTCCAGCAGCTGCTCCTGTCCAGATGCATCTGTCTATCCTGCTCATCTGGCAAGGGTTGTCACCCCATCCCCAGTCTGAGAAGCATCCCCCACTCTGCAGAAGCTCGCCCTTGGTGCAGAGCATAGGCTGGGGGCCTGGTACTCTTCATTTGCTGTTTAGAGGCTGAGATTTTTATCACAACAACCAGCGTCCTCATCTCAGCCTTATTCAACCCAAGACTTATGGGGGGCAGTGTTTCCCCCTCAAGGTCCAGAGGTCAGTGGGGAACTTAGTGATGCCAGAGGTGGGGGTAGGGAGTATTTGTGTCAGGAGTGAGGACGGTGCTGCTGGGTCACGAGATCACTGAGGGAGGGGATGCCCACGGGACCTGGGGTCAGGTGCCAAGAATCAGGCTGCTGGTCCTCATGCCCTGAGACCTAAACATCTAGGGACAGAGAGAGGAAGGAGATGAGAGGAAAACACCGCTGCTGCTTCACAGAGGCTCACTCCCCCAGGGCGAGTGCAGGCTCCACAGAAAAGGGCCCAGTTTGCCCCGAGAGCCTCCCAAGAACTATTTCTTTTCCATTTTTGCTTTTCTTTTTTTTTCTTTATTTAAATTTTTGTTAGGTTTTTACCATAGCATGCATGCACTTGCTGGAGAGAAGACAGTAAGAGGGGAAAAAAAGAAATCACACCCACCCTACCCCAGGGGTGTGCCATGCTGCAATCCCTTCTCCATTCCCCTCTCAGGATTCTGGGCACGCACACACATGCCCCCGCCCTGCAACCTAGTAGTTAAGGGACCCAGATCCCACATGGCTGATTGTGGTTTGAATCCCAGCCCCGGAGGCTTGAGAACGCTCCAGGCAGATGTCCACGCAGGCTCCAAATCCGACAAGATGAAGAAGGAGGTGTGGCGTGAACACACCCCACTGGGGACTGCTTTTTCCCTCTCCCACTCTCTGTCTTGAAGACTGTCTCTGGCAAGTGCATGTACCCCCTGGAAGTTAAAAACAACAAAGAAATGCAATTATTAAACTGAATAAATATTCGATATTTCTACTGCCTATTTTGAAGGTAAATGATTACTAAATGACAAGGCACAGGCCATAGGAACTACACACCCCTTCATGTCATCATGATCTTTAGGCCCAGCGACCTTTTCTTCTTTCATGTGGCTTGCTCCTCGTTCAGTGCTTGGACAAAAATTAGGTACAGAATTAGCTTCACCTCGGCATGGTTTGAGACTTCAGATTTGAGGACCAAGGAGCTTCTACTTAAGAAAACAGAACCCTGAGAGTCCAGCAGCTGCTCCTGTCCAGATGCATCTGTCTATCCTGCTCATCTGGCAAGGGTTGTCACCCCATCCCCAGTCTGAGAAGCATCCCCCACTCTGCAGAAGCTCGCCCTTGGTGCAGAGCATAGGCTGGGGGCCTGGTACTCTTCATTTGCTGTTTAGAGGCTGAGATTTTTATCACAACAACCAGCGTCCTCATCTCAGCCTTATTCAACCCAAGACTTATGGGGGGCAGTGTTTCCCCCTCAAGGTCCAGAGGTCAGTGGGGAACTTAGTGATGCCAGAGGTGGGGGTAGGGAGTATTTGTGTCAGGAGTGAGGACGGTGCTGCTGGGTCACGAGATCACTGAGGGAGGGGATGCCCACGGGACCTGGGGTCAGGTGCCAAGAATCAGGCTGCTGGTCCTCATGCCCTGAGACCTAAACATCTAGGGACAGAGAGAGGAAGGAGATGAGAGGAAAACACCGCTGCTGCTTCACAGAGGCTCACTCCCCCAGGGCGAGTGCAGGCTCCACAGAAAAGGGCCCAGGTTGCCCCGAGAGCCTCCCAAGAACTATTTCTTTTCCATTTTTGCTTTTCTTTTTTTTTCTTTATTTAAATTTTTGTTAGGTTTTTACCATAGCATGCATGCACTTGCTGGAGAGAAGACAGTAAGAGGGGAAAAAAAGAAATCACACCCACCCTACCCCAGGGGTGTGCCATGCTGCAATCCCTTCTCCATTCCCCTCTCAGGATTCTGGGCACGCACACACATGCCCCCGGCATGGTTTTCAAGCTGTTGGAACAGGGACTCAAACTGCAATCAGCCATGTGGGAATCCAGTGCCTCAACCACCATGCCACCCTCTGTGCCCAGAACAGTATTTCAAAGGAAGCCATGACCACCAGAACTGCCCAGCCGGTGTGACGGATGATTTGAGGAACTCTGGGTCCACACCAGGGGAGGAGGCTACCCGGAGGCCCGGCTGAGACCCGCATGTGGGAGGAGTTTCCCTCACAGTCCACCGAGGGTGCGGACGCAGAGGGCAGCCCCAGGCGGCAGCACCCCGCCAACGGGCACTCAGCGTCTCCAACCAGGAGAATAAGAGCGGAGGGAGCAAAGACAGGTTTCATTATTAAACAACTTTAATCCAAAGGCTGATTATTATTTGCAGTGTCGGAAGGCACAAAATATACCTAAAGTGTATGGAATAGTCTAAACAGAGTTATAAATTCAAAGAGCAAAGCATGAAAAAAAGATACATTCTGAGCTGACACAGAAATCTGAGTTGGGAGGAGATTTTTTTTTTGTTTTTTGTTTTTTGTTTTTTCCTAGAAAACTTGCTTAAATATCAATCATTTTTCCCCTCATGCCAAGGCTAGGAAATTCAAAAAGTAACATAAACGTGGTGAAAAATAATACCAGGTGTTAAGGGTTTTGTCTTTTCTAAGCAGAATACTTTTCCCTCCAAGATGCTGGCTCTCTCTCACGCACAAGCACACACACACTCACCCGCACACGGCCACGTGCACACAGCTCCACCTCGCGCCTCTCCGGACACTGTTCCAGGCAAAGCCGTCCAAGGAGTCCTCAGTGGCACCCTCAGAAGACAGGCCATTTGGGGAGAATAGACATGGAGTGAGATAAGGCAGTGAGACCAGAGTTTGATTAAAAAAATAGCTATATAGATAATATGAAAAACAAACCCTCAGGGCAGGGCCTGCGAACTGCTGATGGAAGAAAACAAAGCTGCTCTTTCCAGGGGGTGGTCACCTGCCAAGGCCCGGCCAGGCAGCCCGCTCCCGGCGCAGCCTGCTCCCGGCTCCACGTGCCTGACTGGGGAAAGGAGGACGGCTCGCCTCGGGAGCAGGAATAGCCCTTTCTCAGCACCCAGAGGTAAATGCGTAATTACGGACCTCTCTTCCCCAGGGTGCTCTGAGCTGACTGCGATGAGGCTGCTTCCTACGCTCAATCGTGTCACTCGGGACTTGGGGAGCAAAATCAATCCTGAGCTAGTTATCATATCCCAAGGAGCTGCAGGGACTAGAAGAGGCGACCAATAGGACATTGGACTTCTCCAGGACCACAGACCAGGCTCTCTGCTGAGGACCAGTGTCGACACGGGCAGTGGTGCCCGTCTAACCAGTCAGGAGACCTGTCACCTTTGTATGGGGGACTGGGCAGGAGGGCTCAGTTCCTCCCAGCCACTCCACTCCTGATGGTTCTTGCTCCCATCCTATGGTTTAGCTGCCCCAGCAAGGGCGACGAGGTGGGGGCTACTGGGGTATCCTAGCCTTAGGAACAGGGTTTCCCAGCAGGCTCAGCAGGTGAGGGACAGGCCTGGGGTGGAGAGGACAGAGGTGCTCAGCACAGAGAGGGCCTGAGCTGCGGGCTGGGTCTCAAGGACTGTGGGGAGAGGTGGCGTGCTGGGGCAGTGGGTGCGTGCTGGGGCTGGCCTGCTGGGACTTCCTGAAGGGTCTCAGACCTACAGACACCTCTTCACTCTCGGGGCACAGGCAAGTTCCCTGCAGACGGGCGCCACTTGCCTTCCTGTCACACACAGTCAGGCTTCTCTCTGCAGGAAGCAGGATCTCCCCTAGCTGAATGAGCATCCTTTTCTCTACTTCCAGCCATGCAGCCCACCCCCAAAGTGCTAGCCAGAGTCCTCTGAAACCACGGGCTTCTGCTCTGCACCTGCACACACACTCGCTCGCCTGGAACCACAGGCCGGAACCTAGGGGACAGCCTTGCTCTGCTGACCTGCCAGGCTCCCACTCACAGCCCACAGGACCATCCACGCCGCCCCACGCCTGCCTACCCCAGGCCAGCCACCTCCACCCAGCCTCTTGCAGCACTGACACTGTCCGTCTCTGCCCCGGCACTTGATTCTCTGATCAGCAACAGAAAGGAAAAGCGAAGGCTAACAGGATGGCACAACACGGCAGTACGGACGCCCCGAGACCCAAACACGCACCGCATAGCTTTTCCCGGCCCCGGACAGGCTGTGTCACAGTGGGGTGACCACCCGGTCCCCTGCTGTCCAGGACTACCACCTGGGTCTCAGGCTAACAGGAACGGTCAGTTGCCCCACAGCACAGTACCCGGTAGGCCAGCCAGTGCCAGCCAGACCGACTCTGTAGG
>NW_006159718.1:1789970-1797514 GCF_000334495.1 Tupaia belangeri chinensis
AGAGCGGAGGAAGGGGGCAGCTGTGGGCACAGCAGAGCAGCATTCGGGCTCCGCCCTCCCTTCTTCCCAGCAGGGAGGAGCTCCTTGGCTAAGTGCTGGTCCTGCCCTCAGAGAGGCCTGGGGACAGGGGCTCCTTTGGCACTTCAGAATGATCACAAGTAATTTGCCTTTTTATTCATATAGAACAAAATTTACAAAGTCATTCATACAGTTTTTGTGGGTTTTTTTACTGACTTCGAAAATTGGGAATATTCAAAATACACTTTTACCCCACTCCATTCTGTCATTATTTACACATATGTACAAGAAAAATGAAAGAGTCTCTGTGTGTGCGTGTGTGTATGGTTGTGTTGTTTCCTTGTATTAAAAAGCTCTGCTGGTCGGAGGTGTCCAGAGCTTCTGGAAGGACGCCCCCAGGCACGGGCTGGAAGGACATGGGGATGGGGGTCTTCACGGGGCTCTGCCGGAACAGCCCCCCGTTGGGCGACCTATGTTTGCACGGCATGGAGGGCATGGTGGCCGAGCTGCTCAGTGGCAGCGGCAGGCTGCTGGGCCCTGCCGACAGTGTCCGGCTGGCGCCGTGGCTGCTCTGCTCTGGCAGAAAGGTGCTGACCGAGAGCTGGGTGTTCTGGTACTCCCGCGTCGGCTCCAAGGCCTGGCTCGGGGCCAAGCCCCCCATCTCCAGGGCTGACAGCTCGATGGATGCTGGGGAGATCTGCTTGTGGGCGATGTCTTCGTCCATGAGGCTGTTGATGCGCCGGTGCACCTGCTCCAGGTTCACTTCCTTGTCCTGCAGGGAGAGCGCAGGGAGGTCAGGCAGGCCCTCCCCGAGCCAAGGCCGGCTAGGCACGCCCTGGCTATCTGGAGACCTCATCTTGTGCTGCAGGCTGGGTGCACAGCCACACCTCAGCTATCTGGGGAACCCGCAGACCAGGACACAGCCCTGTCAGCAAAGACCCTGTCAGCACTTCCTGCTACACGCACCTCCCTCTGCTCTCAGCCAGAACCACTCTTCCTACAGGCGCCCCTCGGGAGGAGACACTGGGAAGACCTGCCAGAGGCAGAGGCAGAGGCAGTAACGAGGAGTCCCCAGGAGTAACAAGAATGCAATGAGCTCCAGTCTGCCCATGCACTGTCATGCAGGGTCCGCCACGCTCAGAAGACGTGGTGTGACCGTCCCCACCTTGCACAAAGTCGCTCAGGGTCAGGAAGGCTCAATGATGTCCCCATGGTCACCAGCCCCATGACAGTCAGAAGCAGCCCTGAGTCTGGAGCGGGAGGGAATTCCTGCCCCGCCTAAGACCATGTTCTCCCTGTGCAGTGGCATCAGAGACCAGGGAGGGGCGTGTCACAGCTGGCTGATGGGGCATGGGTTTCTGGTGGGACGAGAGGAGGGAACAGTGAGGAAAGGGACTGCCCAGGGCCAGCTGACTGCCCTGGTGCCCAAGGCTCGCAGCTGCCCAGATAGGGGACCCTCAGCCTGACACTGTCTCACCACAGTGGTGGCATCACGGGAGTGCTTTTTGGTTTGCTCATTTATTTCTTTGCTTAAGAAAAAAGAAACAAAACAAGTTATCAATCTCAACTAGATTTGCCTATGAAGTCAGAATGAATAAACACAGCCAACCTGCTTGAAAGCTCAAGGAAGGTCATCGTCCTCCTTAGTTTGACCCCACGAGGTGCCCAAAGACCAGGTGCAAAGCAGAGGAGCCGGGCTAGCTCTCAGGGGAGGCTAGAGGCTACAGGCCGACCTGTGGGCAGCAGGGGCCCAGGTGCCAGGCAGAGTGATGACCGCTCCCTTCTCTTCCTCATAACAAGCTCCAAGACAGGGACCAGGCAGTGGCATAGCCGTAACTCAGCTGGACCCACCCAGGAAAGGTCTTGGACTCACGGCCTAGGAGCTCCCCGAGCAGACTAGGCAGACGTGAGCCTGCGACGCGGGTTGGTGAGGCGGGAGGCGGCATGAAGACCCTGTTGGGGGTGCCTGTTTTCTCTCTCTCTCACTCTCTCTCCCATGGAAGAAATAAAGCAGAAACAAACAAACAAAACCAAAACCCCAAATTCAAGACAAACACTGTGGCGAAGCTGAGCTCTAAGACACAGCCCCACAGCGGTCTAACGTTCGCACAGTAAAGAGCGAGGAACCCGACCTCTGGCCTCCTTATGGGGATATTATAAATGCCAAGAAATTTAGAAGCCCTGAGTAAGTTTTGAAAAAGAGAAAAAAGGAACCATGTAGTCAAAGCGCTATTCCAGTGGCTGCTTTGTGCTCCGACGGGATGGGTGGGCGAGGATTCCCCCCTCCAGAGGCTACCCTGAGGGACTGGCAGGAGTTCCCTAGACACAAGGCTAGCCCCTGTCTGCCCTCCCCAGCGTCTCCCAGGCCAGCAACAGAAGCGCTCCCCAGCATGGGGGAGGGGAGCATCCTCTCTTCAATCTGTGAGATCGGGCTGCTGTTGAGAGGCTGCCATCATTCTCAGAGATGCCATCATTCCCAGAACAAGCAAGCTGACAGAATCCACAAAAAATGCGGAATTTGGGACCAGCAGTTAGCGTAATGGCTATGCCGATGGACTGCCATGTAGTTGATCGCGGTTTGAGTCCCAGACCTGGTGGCTTAAACGCGCGCCAGGCACGTGTATGTGCGTGCCCAAGATCCTGAGAGGAGAATGGAGGAGAAGGGATTGTAGCGTGGCCATCCCCCCTGGGGGGTGATTTCTCGCTTTTTGTCTCTCTCTGTCTTTCTGGCGAACGCAAGCGCCCTATAGCAGAATCCTCTCCAAAAAAAGAAAAAAATAAATGCGGAATTCATTCCAGGCCAGGAGGAACTCTGAGAATGTGCAAGTCAACTGATTTCAGACTGCTGGGTACTGTAAGAGGCTGCTTGGAGTCACAGGTGGAAACAATCTCAGAAACTGTCCATAACCCCCAGATGCAGAGACAAGATCCCACTGATCTGAAGCCACATGCAAGCAGCTCCCTGGTGCTGGGAGCTGAGGGTACATTTAGGTGGCACATGTCATGAGGAGGGGGCTGGAAAATACCAGCCTTTGGCCTGGTCCAGCTAAGGATCATTCAGGCAATGCTTCCATCGACTCCGCCAAGTCGGTGCAACAGAGAACACAGCAAATCCAAGCTCTTTTCCGGATCACTTGCCACCACGGTGGAGCCAGCTCTGTGCCCCTTGGTCCCTTTCTCATGCCTTGTCTGTCTTGTTTTTTCCATGTGCAGTTCTGTTTAATACAATCCGCAAACTGTTGGGTGTTAGTGGCCAGGAGCCACTGGGCATCACGGATCTTTCCTTAATTTAGGGAATTGCTCTTCTCACCGGATATGACCTGTCGACCTAGTCGAGGGACAAAACCATGACCGAAGCAAGGACCACGGGACTGAGACTGAACCCTGAAGGGAGAGAGGCGCAGACAGGAGACAGCCGGTGTCCCGCCAGTACAGAAGCAACATAGCCCTAACTGCCTGCTCCCGGCCGTCCTCAAGCCCCTGGGCCCTGGGCCTCTGGAGAAGCCCCGCGATCTGCCCGCCGCCCACCCCGCCTCCCAGCCTTTCTCTGGCTGCCATGAGCTTCTGTTAAGCTTGGGTACAGCCCCTTCCCCCAGTGCCCCACTTGGCATAATTGTATCTACAGGCCATTTTCATTTCAAAAAGTATGAAGACTGCGAGACTGATCCGGAGCGCCTGGGGCTAGAGAAGCTGAGAGAATTCCAGAATCTTTTAGGGTTTCCCTTCTCTTTGCAGCCAGCACCCTCCCTGGCAGAGCCTTCATTTCCATGGAGGGGACACTGATGACCGGGTCTTCCTGGGGACCACTGGAGGAATTAGTTGCACAACTTTTTCTCCTTTCCACTTCCCCCTCAAAACGTAAGGAACCCCTTGGGGATGAAGAGAAATGAAGCTTAGGGGTGGACTAATTCGAGGTGGGGATGAACGTCTTGATTCCCACCATGTTCACTCTGGATTCTGGCACCCACAAAACAGGGCTTAGTGTTTGGAGCTGCTCCCCGGCATGGGGTTTGGAGAGAGAAAGCAAAACTCCCTGTGCAAGAAGGCCACAGGAGGTGGGAGTTGAAGCGAGAGCATGAGGGGAGCTTGTCTACCTGACGCCATGGAAACAAACCCACAGAGAACTTCGGGGGGCAGGCCAACCAAGATCCTCTGAAGGAAAACAGAATGGGGAAATCTCTGAGGCGCCTTCACCACCTGCGCACCAGGGAGGAGACTGGGATGGAGGTGTAAAAGAGGCAGGGCATCAATGCCGTAAGACACATACACATGGCTGTGAGGAGGTGCTCGGGGAGGCCGACGCAGCAGGGTGAAGGCCAGCCAGCGAGCGGGTGGGGAGATGGCGGGTACCTTCGAGTCGGTATTTCTGAAGAGAAGAGCTGAATGACCGTATTTTTAGACCTATATGTTCTGTTCCTTGTCTGATTGATAGGTGAAGCAGTTCCGAGGATGGAGAACAGCAGTGTGAGTTGATGTCCGACTGTGGTTATCCACTGACCTTTAACCTCCCCATGGCAGGACGGGCGGAATAGCCACAGCCACTGGACAAGCGTTCCAGACAGAACTCCCCCACAACACCAAACGCCCGCAGAGAAACCCCCCCTAACCTGCAGGGACCTCATTCTGTCCACGCACCTTTGAGGTAGAGGCTACTCAGGGTAGTAGGCAGGAAAAACAGGGCATCGAAACGGAGTACAACCGAGATGCATGGACACCCCAAAACCAGCCAGCCCGCTATAACACCATGAAAAGTAACTTCCCTTCCGGCTCTTTGTCCCTCCAGCCCAGATCTGCTGTACTTTCGAGGCATATAAACACAACAATTCAGAAGTAAGGAGCCTCAGCAGGATAACTCCTAAATGTGGAATTTTAAAAATGATTTATTTAATTTTCATTTATTTATTCATTTATTTTTAATTTGGCCAGAGAGAGACTCAGAGAAAGTGAGAAAGCAAGCTATTAGATCCGAGACTCAAACCACGGTCGGCTATTTGGGAGTGTCCAGTGCCTTAACCACCACGCCACCTGCTGGTCCCCCCAAATGTGGAATTTTAAGTGCTCAGACCTAATAGAATCTATAGATCAGTGAGCTTAAAAGCATGGAAAATTATAGCCCAGAAAATGGTCTACTCTAAGAACACCATGCTTGGGGCCAAAGGATAATCTTACCCCTTACCTAGAAAAATGCAGGGCCAGCCAGTACAGGCCACAGTGAAGGACGAAGGGCACCCACACCATGTATCTAATGATGCAAGAAATGGGACCAGCAGATAGTGTGACGGCTCTGTCGCTGGACTCCCATGTAGTCAATCGCAGTTTAAGTCCCAGACCTGGTGGCTTAAACTCACACCGGGCGTGTGTGTGCATGCCCAAGATCCCAAGAGGAGAATGGAAGAGAAGGGATTGTGGTGTGGCCATCGCCCCTGGGGGGTGATTTCTCGCCTTCTATCTCTCTGTCTCTCTCTGTCTTTCTGGTGAGCATACATGTCCCATAGCAAAAACCTCTCCAATAAATAAACAAAGAACTCTTGTGACCATTATCCTCTACCCCTTTGTCAAAGCCTTATGAAAACCCATGTGAGGTAGGAGACAGGAACTCTAAGAATATATTGTGTTGCTGGAAATGCCATGTTGTATTTTTTTCTATGTTCTTCTATGCAAAAATGCATCATGACTTTTCAAACAGCCCACTAGTTAGGGTACAAGCCCAAGATAAAATCACAAAGTGGCTAAGTTTGGGGACAGAGACAATTGTCTCTGAACCGTTTGTTCACAGAGACAGCGCGCAGCAGCAACTTCATGACTGACTTAAAACAAGGACTTTTTCCTGGTCCCACCATGTTCTAGGAAGGCGTCAATAGTCATTTATGGCCCCAAACTTTTCCGCAACGTCTTCTGACCTTTGTACGCACTCCAAAATCGGAAGTAACCAGAACCACCCAGCAAGCATGTGCCCCCACCATGAGAAAACCTCACGCACGCCTGAGAACACCTGAAGATGGACAAAGCCCTCTGACCCAGATTAAAAAAAATAATAAAATCCTGTCTCAGTTCCTCTTTGGCAAGCATTTGGGACCCGCTCTCTGCTTGGGAGCTCTGTTCTCCCTTCTCCTCTTCCTTCCCGCTCACCAACGTCGGTATCTAACTCTTCATGAGCCGCAGACATGAACCGTGCTCTGCTGTGGTACGGGCCTGATGACCCTGACTCCCGTGTCCCCACGTCGCCATCACGCCCAGTGGCTCTAGCAGCAAGCCTAACCCTGGGAGAGGAGGTGTTGTGATGAGTCTGGTCTCCTGGCCACTCAACTGAAGAGGAAACAAGAGTGAGAGCAAGAACCTTCTGGTCCTTTCTGGAAAACTCTCAAGGCTTGTTTCTACGTCTCACAGCAGGTCGGCCGAGCTGCCCCTCTGCTGCTGTCTACAGACGCCAGAGCTGAGGTGCAGAGAATGAGAGACCTGTCTGGAGACCCTGGAAGCACTGTGCCCCTGTGTCGCCGGGGGCCACATTCAGCACACGCAGAGCCCGGTCTGGGTGTACCTTCTGTGTGTCCCCCCCAAGAATAGGAGGCAGGAGTAAGAAGGCTACTCATGGCAAGAGGCAGGAGTGATTTGAATAATTACCTATCTTTTACACAGAATGGTGCATTCTATTATGTTATGCAAATTCAAATGATAGGCTTTTTTATGCGAACTACATCCCTTTACATCCTCATTATCCCAAGGTTTCAGTGTTCGGCCAGGTAATGACAGCTGTTGAAAGAGACTTGGAAACTTATCCCGCCTTCATTAATTTACTGTAGGTAACTGACCTAGTCAAACAGCCCTAACTATGACATAAAATTCATTGACTGTATTTACCCACGACCCGGCTGAGTTCCAGCTCTGCGCTTCTCACCCTGTATTAAACATGATGACAGATGCACCAACAGAGGTTACTGGGAACCTCTCTCAGGCATTGTCTTGCAGAGAGATAAAGTTCTGTAATTAAGCCGCTGCTCACCAACGTGGAAATAATATGGTGTATTGGAAAACGGTAATTAACTAAACTATCATCTATGTAACAGCCCGCTGCATGTGGGACTCCTTAGAACTGACTTCCGAGTCCAAGGGTTCCTACTTTACGTTGGGAAGAAACAAAACTGTGGAACAGGGACTGCCCACCTGGCTTGGGGGCTGTTGGCCACGTTCTCCTGTTACCGCTGAGACCAACCGGGTGGTGAAGGAGACCCAGCAGCTGGGACAAATGCTACCACTATAATCTTAAGTGTCGTTCCAAAACTTGGCCAACCCCCAGGGCTGAACTGGGCCCAAGAGCAGTGGCTGGGTAAGAACAAAGGGGCTGAGCAGTGAGTCCGTGAAGCGGCCTCCGGAGAGGATGGGCAGCTCCTAATCATGAGAGAGCTCTGGTCAGCCCGTGCGAGATTTCGCAGAAGAGGGCAACGAGAAGGAACCCGCCTTCACAGGTGACCACAGCAGGCCTACAGAGGCGGGGAAGGCTAAACAAAAACGCGGTCGCGAAAGGCGGG
>NW_006159718.1:1797741-1836969 GCF_000334495.1 Tupaia belangeri chinensis
GGAAGGACAAAAAAAGCCGTTGTCATGAAGCGCGTGTCCGTGGCTACACAGGTCCACGAGAAGCTGAGCGTCAGGATTGGAGCGCACATCTGCCTGTCTCCCGATGGACTTGTCTCCACCCTGCCGGCCAGAGTGCTCCCAGTCGTACGTGGAAGGCTGGTGTAGACCAGTGGTCCTCACCCTCGGCAGCACACCAGAAGCCTATGTGGAGATTCTAGAAACAGCTGTCCAGATCTCCCTAATACCCCCCTTTGGGAAATGGAGCCCAAGCATCTGTGTTGCTAAAATGCTCCAGAATTAATCACCTCTGATGTGCAGCCAGAATTGAAAGCCATTGATCCAGCTGCAATGATTACAAACAATTTAACATTAATAACGTTTTCTTTATAGGCGCCCGGACTGGTTCATTTATCCAATAACTACTTCTGAGCTCCTGCTAGCAGATGAGCTAATGTTCTCGGTGAAGCATCCATCTTGGTCCTGGCCCGCAGAAGGTGCTCAATACCTCGTTATATTCATCACCCCTTAACGAGCAGTAGCGCTTCCACTTGTCCTGGGGAGGGGCGAAGTGAAGGGAATGCAGAGGTGAGGCGGCACCAGACAGGCAGGTGGATAATCGCCGGCAGCTCAGGCTCACACCTCGCGAGAGAAGCAGCCGGTGGCGGTGGGCCGAGGAGGCTTTTCCAGAAAGCAGGTTCTGAGCGACGCGATGGTGTATGAGTGTTCAGTGTCTTCTTGTTGGGGCTGCAGGACACACGCTCAGTCGTTCATTTTATGCCCTGACATCTGATCTTGGCAGCCTAATGTCAAATGGGACTCAGTTGTAAGCAGAAGAGAGAAACTAGGCCAAATTCCTGGCCAGGAACTAGGAGATTGGCCCAGAGAACACCAAGTCACTCCCCAACCCCACTGGAAAACGCGAGGTAGGAACCAGCCAGGGGAGACCCAGCACCCTGGCCTCTGGGAGGCCACAGGCCACGGAGGCACACAGGCGTCATTCACACCCCAGCTCTGCCCTGGACACTTCCGGGGCCCATTTCTCCGGGGATAATGATGACTTCCTGCGAGGTTGCTGAAGACAACTTAGAAAGCCTGATGCAACGCAGGTGCCCTCGGGTGCTCTGCTTTGTCCGTGGCCCTCACTGCCTAACCCCACCGAGGTTCTTGGAGGGGGAGCTCTTGGGCCCCCACTCATCAGGCCTGGGTCGCATGCATCCTGCAGTCGCTTTACACACCGCCCCCAGCTGAATCCTCAGTGCGGTTCTAAGGAGCTGGCACAAATGGGGAGGAAAACGTGCAGAAACAGAGAGCCTCACGTGAGCGGCCGATGTAACCAAGGAGAGCAGGAGGGCAGGCCATGGAAGGGCCACAGAGGGAGGCAGGTCCCCAGACTGGCATAGAGGGGCGGCCGGCTCCTGCTCCCTGCTCCTGGCCGCCCCAGCTCCGGTCTGCAGGAAGCGGGCCAGGAGGGCAGGCAGGGCAGGGAGCAGCTCCCACACTGGGGTGCTCTGTGCCTCGCCCACATGTCATCTCCCCAGGCAGCTCTCATCTGCGTTTCATGAATATTTATTCCCAGGGCCTGCCTCCACAGCCCCATAAATCCCACGGGGGCTCCCTGCTGCAGCTGAGGGCTCGGTGCGCTCACCTGCACTGGGAACTACATAGTCATCAGTTTTCTCAGAAAAAATACGAGCTAGCTGCACCTGAATATTAGGGGTATGAACGTGCATCCCCACTCTTCCTCAAGACGGCGTGGGCACATCTCCGTACAAGCCGCTAAACAAGACACAGTTCCTCCCAAAGACGGGTTCCGGCTCAAGAAATATGGCCAGGGCCTGGAAGTGGGACGCCCTGACTAGCCCGACTCGCTGGCTGCTCCCTCAAACACAAGAAGCCGCTGGGCGATTGCCGCCGCTGTCAACCCCCGCCAGCCGCTGTCAGAGCCAGCTCTGGATTAAACGCTGCTGTTACTTCGTGGCGGTTTTAAAGACACGCTTCTGAAAAACTGTGGTTTCAGCCCCTTTTCTGGTCCCTATTCCTTTCACAGTGACACCCCCCCACCCCAGCCTGGCCATGAAAGCCTTGGAACTGGCCCTCCCCGGGCTCCTTCCACGGTGTTTCCTTCTCCTGCTGAGACTCCAGCCCCGGGGCTCCAGAGGAGCGATGACTTTGTTTACACCTCACTGTTCCCTTGCCCAAAAGCAACCTCTGATCCATCTCCAGCTCCGAGATTTGCACAGTTCTTCCACACTGGGCGGCACTCCTGCGGCCTGTGCCCCCACGCCCGGGAATACCCCTCTGCACTCTCCTGGCACGCACTGCCACTCCAGGACCGCCCTGACAGCTGGTGGGGACTGCCGGGGAGGGGGTGGTGCTGACACATCTGCCCGTGAGGGGGAGGTAAGCGAGTCCTCTGAGTCCGGGCTGGTCCTCAAAGACACACTTCTTAGGGGAAGGAAAGAGAAACCTATAAAAACAGGGGGAATGTGGACTGTCTCCATTTAACCCTTCTTAGCGACACCAGAAGGAGCTGGAGGAAGGAGGCACTGTGCTTCTCCAACCGCCTCTGGACAGCCCTTGTCCCTACCCAGAAGCAGCTTGGCAGAGGGGTTGAGAAGGGGGACCGCTGGATCCACCCTCTCATTCCTCAATCCTGCACTTACGCAGAAACCAGGAGAAATGATAGAAGCTTTGGGGGCAGAAAACCAGCTGTTCTTCACAGCCAGGGCACCTCTGGTCTCCCAGTTTTTTTGTCCTCTCTCCACTTCCACCCTCCTGTCTGCCCCTCCAGCAGTTCTCTGTCTCTCTCTGTCTCTGTCTCTCTCTCTCATACATATACACACCCCATCATGACAGTTAAGTTTGGATGACCCAGGCTGGAACAGCCCCTAAACTGGGGACATAATGGGCCAAGACTGAAAGCAGACAAGAACTTCTAATCCAAAGGACGGCCTCTCATCCATGTGACTCTCAGAGAACATTCTGGAGGGCTCAGCTGAACTTTGCCCCCGGCCACCTCTGGGCCAAGACAGCTCCTGTGAGGCACTGGGGGAGCCTCCCCAACCCCTGGACCCCAGAGGCATTTACACAGAGGAAATCAGGCTGATGACTCAGGCAAGCCTGAACCTGAGCAAGCACGGCGGGGTGGGGGTGCGACCTGGGCAGCTGCAGGCCTGCTGCATCCTGCTCAGGGGGGCTCTGGGACTGCCCTACCCCGGTGCGGGCGGTGTGTCTTTGTGTGACGACCTGGACAGGACCAGCCAATGATGTGTCCTGGACGGTGAGCAGGCTGGGCGGGGAGGGTTTGCAGCCCTTCCTGGGGCCCTTCACTGTCTCCGTGACTTCACACACAACTTTCCAGCCGCAGAAAAAGCTTGGGAGGGGACCAGTCACTGCTCCTTTGGCGCATTTCCCTCCATTCTCCTCTCTGCTTCCCCCCTGCACTCGAGGGCTGACGGGGGAGGCTGGGGCAGACCCAGACCCTGCCTTCCGTCAGGTGGGGCAGACCCAGGCCCCACGCTGCCTCAGGTAGGCATAGCCAGAAAGCAGGAGCAGAAGATGGAAGTCCCAGGACATTTCTGATGCACTGAGTCTGGCAGGGCCCTGCTTTTAGAACAAAGAAGCGATGCAGTAGTGTGTATGTGTATGTGTGGGGGGGCGGGGCAGGGGGGAGAGGCAGGGCATCTAGGGGACACAGAAACGGGCTATCATCTGTCGATGATAATGCACTTTGGATCCTCAACTGGACTGGTGTGAAGCGTATTCATGTTGGATATATTCTACTTATAAGCAAAGTGATGTATAGTAATTATATGTATAAAATAAAAAAATAGCAAGTGAAGGCAGAGAGCCGGCTGCCTGTCCTGGGAAGGGAGAGGGGCAGTGCCTCTGTCCGCCGCAGCTCCAGGGTTTCCAGGCAGACCAGGAAGGAGGGTGTGGCCGGGCCAGGACTCCAGGCTGCAGAGGTGGTGGCCCTCGCCGGTCCTCACTGTTGAGGCACTGGCCCCCTCCCTGCCCTGAACCAGGCTGCTATGAGGGACCTGGGTGCTTTTCTTTCCCACTGAGTTGTTTTGTTCCTGCTTGACGCTCTGTCTGTGAAGCCATTTTATAAACTGCCAAGTGCCACCTGAGCCTCCAGGAAAAAACAAAAACAGGGAAAACCAAAAAAAAAAGAAGAAAGAAGGTGCTTTGTCTGATGCCAGCTGCCTGACTCCTCCGCTGGTGCCAGCAGAACCATGAGTGGGCTGTGACACCTGTGTACTGAGGAGTGCTGGCAGGTGACAGCCCGGGGACGGGGTGCTGGGCTCCTGCTCTGATACCTGTGCCAGGGCCGGTGCCGGCAGGGCATCGTCACCAAACGGCACTCCTCACCACCCTCCCTCAGGGGAACGAACCATCTCCCAGGGACACTGGCAAAGGCTTCCTTACAAAAGCAAGAGAGAGCGTGAAGGACAAAGACCCAGCGAGCAGGGAGTGAGGGCAGGATCAGCCCATGGCTGGTGCACGCAGGGACAGAAGCATGCCTGGAGTCTGCAGAGAATGGTGTCCCCGAGCTGGGTGGCAGGGTGAGACTGGGCCCTGCAGGGAGGAGAGAGAGAAGGGAGGAGGGGCGATGCAAGGGACCAAGGTCCTCTCGCCCGCTGGGACAGCAGGGCCCGTGCCTTGTGAGAAGTCAGACCCGGGAAGGAAGGCAGCTCCTCTCTTACCCTACAGCTGGTCTCTCCAGGTCAGGGTGGAGGCGCATGGGCGGGGCAGGGTGGGGAAGGGCTCTCTGGCACTGCCCACGCTGTACCTGCTCTATGGATAAATACAGGACTTTAGTGACCATGGCTGGCACCCTGGCACTTTGTTCAAGCATGAAAACATCCCCTGTGTTTTTCTCTGCTTTAAAAACAAGCTAAAACAATGACTCAATTCCCCAATATGTCTGTGTCCAGACAAGATGACTCAGGTGGAAGCAGGAGAAAACCCACCCACCAGATGGCCTTGTGTGACTCCTGCCAGACAGGAGAGGCGGGGCCCAGGGGACAGACCTCTTTGGGGGTCTCCTGGTGGCACCGGTTGCTGTTCCACCACAGTTCCAGGGCGGCTACCAGACAGGCGAGGAGCAGGCCGATGGCCAGGATGCAGAAGACCCCGGCGAAGCTGTGCAGCTTGAGGGACCTGCCGTCGGCCTGGGCGCTGGCGTGGCTGCTGAGGTCGCAGCGGCCCGTGTGTGGCCACCACTTCTGCTTGAGCACGTCCAGATCCCCCGTGTCCTGTAGCTCCAGGATCCTGCAAGACATGATCCAGGTGAGCCATGGCCGCCAAACTCATTGACTTAGCCATGGGGACTCTGCCACTGGCCCACCATGAACAGCTGCCGGCATGGAGCGCCTCTCACAGCACGGCTCCGCCCACTGCACATCCCTCCCTGACAGCCTCGCCATGCCCTTCCCCGATAGCCTCGCTGCCCACAGGTAAGGTCCAATGGCCCAGCGTGGGATTCTGGGCAAGTGCTCAGGATAAAACCTGGAGATTCAAAAACAGGCGAGGCAAGGGCTATGTGGGGGGGCATCCCTGACCACAAAATGCCCTTTCCAACTCCGACTGCGGCATCCAAAGTCTCTCCTACAGGGCCCGCCCGGCACCCTCGGACCGGAGGGCCTCCACACTCACACGCGTGAGGCTTGGCACCGAGTCCTGGTCTGGAGACCCGACGCCAACCTCGCACCACAGGGCGGCTGACGCCAGGACAAAGCTGTGACAGATGCAATGGAAGGCCAGAGGTGCAAGGACGCTCCCAAGGGCTGGATTTGGGCGGGATCATGGAGCAGGTGGCAGTGTGTGGGAACCCGCGGGCTGGCTGGTCATGAAGCAGCTCACACTCGCCTAGCACATTCTGGGCCCAGGAGCTTCCTAGCACGTGGCCAACAGCGCTGAACCTTCACGCTGGCCCTTTGAGATGGGGATTTCCACCTCCCCATTTTCATGGAGACGGACACTGAGGCACAGAGAGGTGAGACAGCTTGCCAGCGTCACTTGGAGGCTGGCAGGCTGACTGTCGGTGAGTGGGGAGGACCTTCCTGAGACAACAGGTGTGGCACCGTGTCCGGGAAGTGCCCAGCATGTTGGAGAAGCTCAAACGTGGCTGGCGCAGCTATAGACGGTGAGCCAGGAGGACTGAGATGACGACCACGCGGCAGGCAGAGCCCTGGCGGGTCCAAGAGGACAAGAGCGAGTCTGTCTGTCCTGTGTGCTGGGGCGGGGCAGCCCAGGCAGCCCTGCTCCATCCCCATGGTGGTTTTCTTTCATAGTGGATTTCCTCTTTAGCTCAGGGTCTGAACGGTGGCCAGTGAGAGCTGGAAGCTGCCAGACTCGAGATACCCAAGCTCCTCCACCTGGGCAGTGGGGCCCTTTAGCCTGGTCCCTGTCACATGTCCAAGCACCCGGGTGACAGCACTAGCAGAGAGCTCCTGAGTCCTCCGGGGGCACGGTGTTAGAGAGCAGTGTCTCCTCACAGCTGGGAGAAGCTCACTGTTCCACAGGATGCTGAGCAGTCCTACCCCAGACCTGCACGCAGTCCCCATGGCCTGAGGCTACTCTAGATTACCATGTTCGTGTCTGTGGAGACCAAGGCTGGCCACCCCAGGGGGCCCCTGACCTGTGTCCTCATGGGCCCGATATGGCATAGCTCTGGCCAGCTGCGAATGGCCTGGCTCAGTGCAAAAATGCAGGCTCTGGAGGCCCCAGCCCTCAGCTGTGTGCCTCTGACCCTGCAAAGCCTCGGCCTTCTCCTCTCTGTGACACAGATGGCTGACCCTGCTGGACGGGCAGCTCAAGGCAGGGGCTGTGCACTGTTCTCCATCTTTCCCCCAAGCAAGCACAGAGGCCGGCACAGCCGAGGCCACCAGTGCGTGTTTGTTACATCAATAAATGTGTGCATGTGTTAATCAAATGATGGAGACTTAGCTGCACTCAGATGGCCATGGGTAAGAGTGATATAATGTCTGTTACGTGCCCGGGGCATCCGTCAGCACGGAAGACTTACAGTGCGGCCATGCTGAGGGGCTTGGTCGTGAGAGCAGTGCATGACTTGCATGTGTGTCTGTGGGGTCTGGGTGACACTCGAGTGCCCCTGTGCACGCAGGGCTCCCCCAAGGTCAACACACAAATAGCTGAGCACGGCAGTCTCCAACACCTCCCATGGCTCAGGCCACGGAGAACTTGCCTATCTCTCTGTCCACTGGCTCTCACCAAGCCTCTGCAGGGAGGGTGGAGTGGGCTGGCTTTCCTGCCAGTTACAGGTGTGACCACAGAGCCATTGTGTGGGCGAGAGGGTGAACCATTCGTTCACCATGGAGACACGACAGGGCTATGTGCTCATGGCAAAATCCACGCCAATGGACCGTGTGCTTCTCAACTTGAGTTCTACTATCAGGAAAACCTGAGATTCTAAAAGACACATCTTCTTGGGATGAGTGTGACAAAAGTAAAGGGGGGTGCACATGCAGGACACTAGCTCAAGATCTGGTGAGTAATACGCACTCCCTAATGATGGTTAGGGGTTGCAGAGTCTGGGGACCAGCAGATGGCGTAATGGTTATGTCACTGGACTCCCATGTAGTCGAACGTGGTTTGAGTCCTGGACCTGGTGGCTGGGGCATGTATGCGTGTGTGTGTGTGTGTGTGTGTGTGCATGCACAAAATTCCAAGAGGATAATGGAGAAGGGATTCCAGTGTGGCCATCCCCCTGGGGAGAATGGATTGCAGTGTGGCCATCGCCCCCTGGGGGGACAAGACTGCAGTGTGGCCATTCCCTCTGGAGGGTGATTTCTCCCAGTGAGGACACAGTAGGGCTGGTCACGTCACACTGCTCCAGCTCTCCCAACAGCCTGCGAAACAGTTCTTGTGTCTATTTTACGTCCTGAAGCCCTGAGGCTCCTAGTCTAGGTGAGCGCTAGCAGTCATGGTTAGGAATGGCAGCGCTGCTCCGCACAGTTGGCTGTTCTGACCCAGAAGAGCAGGCTCAGGGTCAGGCTCAGACGTCTTGGCTGAGGGGATGGTGAGGCTCAGGCCAGACTGTGCTCGTGGGGCTGGTTCCCAGTCCTCCACAACAGTAGTAGGCTGCCCACCTGCCTGCTCCCCACTCCCTGGAACTATACAGCCTACGCCCGTTCTTATTCCAAATATAAGGACATTTATAGGAAGACAGGATGAAACAAAGACAAACAAAAACGGAAATTTAAATAGGGAAGCAACAGAGCACAGATAAAACAGGTCACACAACGACTTCTAGAATGAGGCTAAACGAATGCACAGCGTAATGCACCCCACGCCTGCGTGTTTGTAAGCCAGAGCGGGAACAGCCACTTCTGAAGCCAGCTGTTCTACTTTCCAGACAGACATAACTGCAGGTGCTTTCCTTGATTCAATAGCTTGGAGCCTGCTACACAGTAGGTGCTCAATAAATGGCTATTAAGTTGCTAAACATTTATCGAATGCCCATTCTGCACGCCGTGGTCTGCAAACCTGTTAGGGCGCGTAATGTAATCCCCACTGCACACACACACGCATCTACACGCTGCCCCTGCCAAGGCCAAGGAGCACGTCCACATTCAAGGAAATAGCTCCCAGGATGAAGGGGTGGCCAGTTCTTCAGTTGCAGAGAGGCTGGGAACTGCTGCTCATCGCAGACCTTTGTTCTGCAAAAGGCAGGGGGCGTGTCTCCTGGACTGTGCCCTCACGCCTCCACAGCACACCCAGTGAGGGCCACCTGAAGTCTAACTGTCCCCCAAAAGTAGACACCTGTCTTCTGGGAGAAGGGAGGGTTCCAGCCCGGGAGAGACTCTGAGAGCACTCTGCCTTCTGATAGGAGCAAAGAGCAGTAAGTCACCTCTTGCCAGACCGACGTGGGGAAAGATCTGGCCGCTTTAGTTCATGGTGGACACGGGTGGGGGCAGCCCACAGGTCTCTATGGGAGGAATCTGACATAGAGACCGCATGGTCCATGAGAGGCCGGGTAGAGCACAGGCCTGCCTCACTGAGGTCCTGCACCCCACGCCTGTCCTGCTCCTGAGTCCTCTGGAGCCACATAAGGGACAAGTCATTCATTCCCCTGCACCTGACAGGTCTTGCGGTACTGGGAGGAAGCACCACACCCTCCTGTTCAGCCCTCTTCTCCAGGGGAAGGATTTCCAGGTCTTTTTCTGGCCTAGTTTGAACCCCCATTGCCTGAGCCCAGCCAAGACCCCTGCTGCCTGGCCAACGCCTGCTCTCCACAATCACTTCAGACTCTCCAGCAGACTCGGGAGGTGTCTAAGCAGCCGGAGCAGCAGTGGCTCCAGCCTCCCCTCGCGAGGCCCGTGTGTCTGTGAGCACTATTCTGGGGCACATTAGCTGGCTCCAAGCTGCTGCCGTGCCGGCCCCAAGGGCCCCCTTGGCATCTGTTCTAGAGAGATGCTCATGAGTTGATGGTCTATGGGATCACCCTGAGCCTCCCACCTCAGAAAACCAACCGGCGTAAACCTCGGGAATGCCAGTGTGTTACACATCCTGGGAGGGGCCACTCTTTCTTCATGCTTTTAGTCTGAGCCACCGGTAAATTACCACTCCTGCTTCTTTCCTGTCGTCTTCCTCTGCTCCCTGGAGCAGAGGCACAGAGCGTACACTTGATTAAATTCTAGAGAAAACCCCAAAGCCTCATTTACTTTAATTAGTCCTGCCTCTTTTCCTGGTTTTGCAAGCAAGCCCCTGAACGGGCAGACCTTCCCCTGATGGGGCCGAGGCCTGGACCGCCACGTGCCAAAGGCCCGATCCAGGAACAAGGAGACGTGGGGAGGAAGGGCTTCGAGATCCAGCAGCTGGTCCTATCCCCGGGGCCAGAAGACGAGGTGTTTCCCTCCCACTTCGGCCAGTGGCCACTGAGCAGCCCCGGGCATCGCCCTCCCTGAGCCATTGATGTTAAAGGGTGTAAGGCCTCGTCCTTCCACGCGGATGCTCTTCAGGCTGGATTCAGGCACTAACCAGGCAACTGGGTGTTGTCCTGAGCCCGGCACACACAGGCCTTTGCACCTGAATGAACGCTGCTGCCTCCTTTCAGATTTGCTGAACCAAGGCACGGCCTGACTGCAGGGCTCTGCAGGTTCAGCCTTCACCCACCCGTGAGCGGCTTCACAGACTAGTGCAACTGGAGGACTCGGGGCTCAGAAATGCTCGTGGACAGGAGCCCTGTAGGCAGGCTGGCTACGCGAGAGGCCCCTGGACTTACTAGTGCCCTTCACACTCTCTGGCTAAGGCCAGCTCACCTGGTCAAGGACCTGGCTAAGCTTCTGTGGTAGAAAATGGGGGTGACAGGTTTTTCTTTTCTCTTGGAACCTGATCAGGTGACGAGACCGAGTATTCGCAAGCTTAGTCATGCCCAAGGCTCCAGAGCTGCTGAGGCTCAGGGACACGGATCCCACGGCTAGCCACAGGGGCCGTAAGTGGGCAAGTGCCCCTGGTGCACTGCTCGTCGGAGCCCCTTCGCCGGGGCCAGGGCTCTGCTGCCTGCACGGCCCTCATCCCACACTCCACCCTGCACCCACCTGCTAGCGCTCACCTCAGGGGGCCAACCACACGCCCAGGAGGCGGGGAACCTGGGCACTGCTCCTGCTCCGGGGAGGTTGCCCAGGGGGGAGGTGATGAATGACTGTCCTCCCTCCACAGGGGAGGGCCGGGTCCCTTCCCTGCCTCAGCAGCCAGTGTCTCCCTGGACCGGGAACCTCCTGCTCCAGAAGCACAACCCCTCGGCCCACGTGAGGTGGATCTGGAGTCTGCTTCCCGGAGCCCACTTCCTGTTAAGTCTCCGCATTGACTAATGCCATGATGCAGGCACACTCATCCATTCCGTTTTCCAGAGGGCTTACATGCTCACCAGAGCGATACCGAGAGACGGGGGAGGGAGAAAGCACCCGCCCCCGTGGGTACAGACACCCCACAGTCCCATCGCCTGTATTTCCCCATCCTGTCAGGGCTTCAGGCAGGCCGACATGTGTGCCCAGCATACTTCTCAAGACACGGGCTGAGATTTGAACCTCGTGGCCAGCCATGTGGAATCCAGCTCCCTTAACCACTGGGCTAGAAGCCAGCTCTACACATTTATCCTCGTGAGCGATTATTAGGCCGTTATCAGATCTTGTCGTTTATTTATCTGACTACCTCTACTCAGGTGTCATCTCCTCTGGTAAGTCCTCCTGGGATTCCTTCTTTGTCTTCCCCCGCCCCTCCCCCACCCAGAACAAGGAGAATGTCCAAGCTTTGCACTGATGTCTTGGGCACTGTCCCGGCTGTCACGTCCATCTGAGGAAAGTAAGAAGGGCCACGCGGTTCCTCTTTTTACCCAGTAGCTGCCATAGGGCAGGCCCCGGGTGAGAGAGGAGCTGCACCAGGGCAGAGCCCAGGAGACAGCGGGGCGTACGTGGGTCTGCATCTGCTCGTCTCCCAGGAGAGGTGGCTCTCCCTTCCCTGCTGCCGCGGGACTGCCTCGCCCACGGGCCTACCTCTGGGAGAAGAGGTCCCTGTAGGGGCTGCCGTGCTGCAGGGCGATCCCATAGCCCTTGCTGCTGATGCTGTTGCCGATGACAGTCACGGAGCAGTCGTCATCCGTCAGGGCTGCGTACTCCACCACCGCCACGTCCCACAGGAAGGCGTAGTTCCCCTTCTTTGCCTGAAAGACCAAATCACCATGAAGTCAGGCAGCTTGCTCCCCGTGGTGAACTGAGGGGCCCCCTGCAAGGTCCCCCTGCCCACCGATGGTGTAGCAGAGCCTCCTGCCATTGTGGCCACCTCTGGCTGATGCCCTAAATTTCGAGTTGATATTAAAAGATGTGTTGGCTCTGGCCACCGCACGTCTCCCACGGAGGGTGGGGAAGGGCTGCAGGTGGGCTCCCCGCCTAGCCGCCTGGTCCAGGGCCTCCTCCCTGTGCCATCACCCTGGACCTATTTCCAAGGTTACAGTCCAACACTCTAGGACTGAGATTCTCAGATCAGAGGTGCAGGAAGAGCACAGAGCCTGATAGCACGGGAATGAGGAAGAAGATCCTTCCTAGAAAACAGTCCCTAGGGGAAGGGAAGGACAGGGTTGAGAAATCTTACCCAGTGGGTATTCCTACTAAGTACGGAGACGCTGACTAAAGCCTGAGTCATGTGGGCAGTGGTCCTGGGCCCAGTCTCCCCGGTGGCTGTCACTCGATCTCAAAGACAAGCACATGTCTAGAACTCACTACACGAGGAAACACTGCTGCAGACAGGACCCTGGTCACTATGGCGCCATGCTAGGCTTCTGCCACACGTGTGGGCATGCACCAGCACATACACACACACATGCACACGCATGCACACACACACCCGTACACACAAGTAGGCTTCTAGGGTCACTGTCTCTACAGTGCAGAGGCTGCAGACCACTGCATGAGGAACTAGCCTGTGACCACAGCTACAGCATACACCAGCATGCTCCTTGACAGCAGACCCTCAGTTCTATCTTGAGCCCCATCCCCAACCTTGGAGTTGGGGCACCCAGAAGGAACATGCGCTGCTTTAGTCTTCAGAAGGATATGCAAACTAGACACGGTCGCTTGTCCTAAAACAGAGTAGGATGTTCCTGACACAGCACCGTCCACTCCAACTGCAGCGAGCAAGCAGCTTCTCTGCCTTTTCTTCCTTCTTACCCCAGCTCACTGGGCTCCGGAAGACCTCATCCTGGACTGCGGGATGGGACAGGCGCTCCACGAATCGAAAGCAGCCAAGCTGGCCAGCCGTGGACTCCTCGACACTGTCCCAGCTCCCGCCTTTGTGCAAGTGAGTCTTCATGTCCGCTGACACTTTGCAAAGAGTGCCTCAGATGCTGAGAGGGAGACTGGGGTGTGCCTTTTCTGAAGACCCTGAGGGCCCAAGGTCCCAAATGGCTTACTTTCCCATCCAACACTCTCCACCATGGCCCAGCCTCTACAGCACAGAAGCAACACAAATGCCTCGGCAGGCTGGAAGCTACATGGCCGACTATGGGTTCTGTTCCCAGGTCAGCCTGAGCTCACAGCAGCAGGTGTACAGGGGTGTGTGCAGGACCCTGAGATGCTGAAGGAGTAGGGAAGGGGATCGTGGCGTGATAAGACCCTTCAAGAATCTCTCTCTCTCTCTCGCTTGTGCTCATGTGTGCATGCACGCTATTATTAAAATAAAGAAGCTGTCTATTTAAAATAAAGAAGGATTTACAGGCAATGTGGCCGCTTGCAGTGGGAACAGGCTGCTCCCAGCAATTCACACAATTTTGCCCAGAGACCCTGTAGACATGACACAGACACACACCTATGCCACTCCTCGACTTTCACCTCAGGGAGCGATCCAGACATGACGCTGAAGTCACATTCTTCAACCAATCCAATTCCAGACGTGCTCGAGGCTCTGACCCAGGCTGCAAAATTACACACCTCTCTACCTCCGTAGAGGAAGATAACAGTCTTTGAAATTTTTTCCTGCTGGCAAGCAAGTTTTCTCATGAAAAGATATAAATTTTCAACCTCCTAGTAACCAAGTTTCTCAGCAAAATGTTGACTTATGACCTAATATTTGGCTGCAGTCAGACTCCAGAGCGTCTCACATCCGTGCTCACAATTCAACATGACAATCAGACAGTTACTTGTACAATTTCAAAAGGCCACGTCATGTTGAAGGAGGAATTAAGATCAGGTTTACTTCTACCTTCCGAGGGGTGTTCTGAGAAGGAAAAGAACTCAGCCGGCTCAGCTCGAGTGGAAATCCACTCCGAGAAGAGCCTGCGGCCACTCCACAGGGCACCTGGCCTCCTCCAAGCCACACACATCGTGTCTCCAGCTTGGGCTCGGGGCAGGTGAGCATGGAAGCTGCATTTGTAGTCCAGTGGGCAAAGCCAAGAAGGAAATACCCAGAAGGGACGCTGGGTGTCTCAGCCTCAAACCCTGGCTACCAGGAAGGCGGTGAAGAGAGGGGTAAGGAGACCCGCTGGGCGGCCCCACTCCTGCCTCCGTGTGTAAACAGGACCAAGTTTACCTTTTCATCTCCTAAGTCTGCTCGAGGAAGCACGTGACTGGATCCCTGATACCTATGTGACGACAGACCAGGAAGACCTGGAGAAGGTGGACCCGACACCAGGTGGCCAGGTTTTGTGAAGGGAGCCAGATCAGAAGCTCCAGCTGCGTGGGGACAGGGCAGATTCCAGCTCTGTCTGCACGAGACACGCCCTACTCCTCACATCCCTTCCTCGCTCCTTCACATCCCAGAGCCCCCTTGGCCATCCCTCGAAGCACCCTGCTGAGTAGAATGCCGCTCCAAAGTCTCCCTGGGGACCCCAAGTCCCTAGATTTCCAGGACCCTGTGGTCATCTCTGTAGATAACCTGCATGAGAGCTGGGCCTTCTTAGGGCTGAGCGTGCTGCTGGGAATGTCTCCAAGGCAGCTCTAAGAAGGCAAAACACCCCCACCCACGACAGCTGTGTCACCGGAGTGCAGACCCTCTTCTCTCCCGCTCTGTACAACGAGCTCTGTCCTCCCTACGCATGCGCCCTCCCACAGGAGCAGAACCAGAAATCCACCTCCTCATTATGTGCTGTTTACCTACGAGTCTAGGTCCCCTTACGTGGGTGACACTGGATACATCAAGCAGTGACCTCCAACAGAGCCCAGGGCCTCCTCCCTGTGCCATCACCCCGCCACCACGTCCCCCTCCCGGAGGTCAGCACTGTCCTCCATTCTGCTCCTGGGTTCGGCTCCTCCTCTGGGCTCAGCCTCTTGTCCAGTCTCCAGTCTCTTTGGGACAATATGTCCACCCAGCCCCTTCCCTTTGCCTCACCCTCAGCTTAACTTCAGAGCCCTCTCCTTGTCATTTCCTACCTATATTACCTGGTGTGGACTCTCCCAGTCACTTGGGAAGACAGAGTGTGGCAGGAAGCTAGCTGCCTCTCACCATGGGCCACAGTGGTACTCGGGGGGCACATGGGGGAGTCTAGCCACCTCTCCAATGGAATCCTAATGCATTTGACCAACTGGCACAATAGAACCTTAGATCTGCTATTTTTGCACTCCCTGTTCAGGCCACCTCCTTCCGTGTCTCCCGTGCTTTCCCCACTTCCCAGGAGGCTGTGGGGGGTTAGGGAGGTCACTGCTAGGGGGCGGGCCCCACAGGCACTGGGCCACTCGGGATCGACAGCTGGCATTCCGTCATGTGCCAGAGTGGGGCCACGGAATTGTGCTGTTAACCCAGAACAGCGCGGAACGCTGCGAGCTGTACCTGGCCAGGCCGTCTATGGCATTAAGGCACTCTGGCTCCCCAACCACTGACTGGCCACGTGCTCTGCCTTGTTTCGAGACTACTGAAGTTAGGCTGAGAACAAGGCTGTTGATAGAGTCAAGCCTCCTTCAAGCCCTACTGTGTGCAGTCCTGAGTGGGCTGGAGACCTGCTCCCCAGCTTCTTGTGTCCCCACAGAGGCCCGAAGACAAGCTCAGGGGTCCTCGGACTAGCCCATGCTTCCTGCAGGAGCTATGCAGTGTATTTGCAGATTATCCGAGACAGCAGAGCAGAGAGCTATAGTGACGTGGCACGGATACATACTTTGGCTACTCTCGTGCTGTTTTGCTCTGTCTTATTTTTAACGGGCAAAGCCCAGTGGCAGTGAGGCTGTGGCAAATGGACGTGGACCTTCCTGGCTACTGGCATGCAGAACGGCACGGCGCCCTAGAAAGGAACGCACAACGGAAACAGAAACACCTCAGCGTTGCACACCTCTCCTGCACTAGCAGGCTGGAATGTAACCTAGAAATTCATTCGAATGTACCTAAAATACATGACAAACATTTCAAGTCTAGAGTCGACTATAAAGCAAACATGCAAACAGTTAAATATTTAATTAGGAAAATAATTTAATAAGTTATGGTTCATGAATGTGATGGGGGGTCTCTGCACAGGTCCTAACTGTAAAGATGCTGCAGAACACAGTACACACACGCACACACACACGCACACACATGCACACACACGCACACACACACACGCGCGTGCACACACACACACACACGCGCGCACACACGCACACACTGAACACAGCGGAAACAAGCGGATGGCGCACCGTTACTGAGGAGCAGTGTACTCTGCCTTTCAGTGCACATGTCGAGTGTGGTATGCCAAGAGGCAGAACCCATACCTACCGTGGGGGTTCCTAGGCAGGCTGGTCAACACAGATCCTTTAGTCTCGATGCACAGCCTGTGCTAACCCCCTACATAAGCGCCAAGTCTGACCTGCATCCTCCACGTACCCTGCTCTGCCAGAGCTGTGCACCAACCGGTCAGCAGGACATAGAGGCTTGGCCGAGCGCTCGGCTTCCCCCACCGCTGGCTCCCCGGCCACACCCGTGCACCTGGGAAAGTCGCCCTGGCTTCCTCAGCTGGCTTCATTTTACTCCCAGGGCCCCCAAGATAAAAAATAAAAACGTTGGTCTCCACCTGAAAAGAATGGACGTGAGGCCTTGAGGGGAAGGAGGACCATTTCAGGCAGTGGAGAATGTGGAGGGCACCTGGGCATTTGCCTCCGGGAGGCCAGACCAACAGCCAGTAGAGACCACCCCTGGTTTGTCGCCCAGCGGCAGCTTGGCAAGCAGGGGCTGAGCCCATCCTGGGTCCTCTCCCTGCCCGGTGCACCTATTCCCTGAAGAGTTGCAAACGCAAAGGGACCGCGACCATGACATCTGGCTGCAGCAGCAGGAGAACAGCCTCAGTCACACTGCGGAAGGACAGCGGGCCACCATAAACACCGTGCGAGTGAGCCAGGGGACCCGAGACCCGCTGGTTCACCATGGCTCCACGCTGGTGACCAAAGGCATTGCACTGCCTGTCGCTGCTCCAGTTCCTCCCCGCCCAGAACTCAGCCGGAGCACAGGCTTCAGAGGCAGCCAGCCGGGAGGTAAGCATCTCCTCCACCCTCCTGCTCCATCCTAACTGCTTGGGAAGGCTGAGCAGCCACGTCGTCCTCGCAGGTGAGGGTGCTGGCACTGCAAACGGCAGCGACAGAAACTACCGCGAAGGAAGTGGTGAAGGGGCCAGGTGCAGGCCAGGTGTGGGCACCTGCCGGGTGCTTGGGCTTCGGAAAAAAACCTGCTTTTTTCACCCATGGGTTAATTCTCAAGGACAGAACATTCGTCCTTTTTCACAGATGGAGAAACAAAGAAAAACAAAGTGACTTTGCCCAAACAATCCTGAATGGTCTACGGTGCGTCTACGGTGCACTCCGATCAACGCGTACCAGAGTTCTGAGACGTCTGTGCCCCCGCCGCCCTGCCTGGCCTTGCACAGGTGGGTGGGGAGATGCTCCTGGTGTCGCTGCCCCTGGACCATTTCCCAGGGGCGCTGCTCAGGAAAGACCACCATGAGTGGCAATGCTTGTCCTTCCCCAGCTTTATGAAGATGGCTCATGGAACTGCTGAAACTCCAAAGAGAGAGACCGGTCTGCACCATCTCTAGGCCCCTTCGTTTGCACTCACCATCCACGTGAGCACTCTCAGCCTCCCCTGCATCCGTCCTTCCTCCCAATGAGCAGAGAGGCCCTTCAAGCATTCCCCGTCTCAGCTCCTGGGGTCGCGTTCCTCAATGGCAACACTTTGCCAGGCAGTGGGGACCTGGACGGGTCACCGTGCCAAAGCATGAGATGTAGCAGGACCCACCCGGACCGCTGTGGGGGGGACAGTCTGCTGGCCTGCTGGTGGGATGCGAACTGCAAGGTATTTCTGGAATGGCAATTTGGTGGGAAGAGTCAAGAGTCAAACGCTGTTAAAATGTGCATGCGCAGCAATTCCACCTCTGGGACACAGCCTAAGGAATTATTTAGTTTCTGAAAAGATGTTTGTACAAAGATTTTTCAGGGCAACACTGTTTAAACTAGCAAGAGATTGGAAATGATCTAAATGCTCGACAATTGAGAACGGCCTAGGTGAATGAGGTGTTGGATGACGGGCTGTCCCGGCACTGCTACTGCGCGGTGCGAGGTGTGGGAGCGAAGGGAAATGTCGGGGAAAGAGGCGGCCCTGGGCTCCGGGCCAGCCTGCGCTCTGGAGTCTGCCTGTACGGCCCTGAATCGGGCCTGCGCGTGCTGGCCGTGTGAGCGCAGGAAGCTGTGTAGCCTCCCCGGGCCCGTTCACTGGGTGTGAAATGGTGCACCGCGCAGGGTTCCAACCCCTCTCTGTGGGATGCGTTAGGGCTTTGCATGGCCCTGGCGGGTGCTCGGGGACGAATAAGTGAGAACCGACATACCCTCTGCTGAAAAAGAACCTGCTGCAACTCAGCACTGCTGTTGTGGTCTCTTTTTAAAATTGTTATGTAAAATCTTTGTGTATGAAGAATCAAAACCAAGCAGCAAATACAAGGTCGTCTGCGGGCGGTGGGTGCTGCCCTGGGCGGCCTTTGATGTTTTCTGAAGTCTGCGTTGCCCTTTTCCTGCAGCCCCTCGTGCTTTTCCTTTTGCCACTTCAAATGTCGAAGGCGGTCATTTTCGAGCTTGAGGCTCGCTCCGTGAACACGGCAGTGAGAGGAGCAGAGTGCTGGAGGGAGGCAGGCCACTGGCACGTCCCAGCGCCCGGCGACTCCCGCCTCGGGGGCCGAGAATGGCTCCCTAAGAGTGCCGCTGAGAGGAATGACGGAGTGCAGGGCACTGTCCCTGGCGCAGGTGAGGGTGCACTCACATGAGCGGCATCTCCTCCGTCTCCCAGTCCCCATCTGGGTTCCAGAGCTCAGCCTGTCAGCGATGATTGACGCTGCTTCCTCCCACCCTTCTCCTGCCACTCACTGCTCCGCCCTCGCCAGGGTGACAGCACGCTCCACATGAGGCTGCAGCAGGCGTGCTTTTGTGCACACGGGAAAGAGCGTGAGTTGATGTGCGTGTGAGAACTGTGTGTGTGAATGTTGGGAGAAATGTGTGTGTACAGGTGTGTAAGCTTTTACACATGTGAGAATGCATGTATAACATGTGTGTGTGTGTGTGACTGTGAGAATTGTGAGAGTCTGTGAGTGTGGGGTGAATGTGTGTGTGCATGGGCAGAGTGTCTGCATGTTGGAATGTGTGTGAGTACACACATGTGTAAGTGTGTAGTACATGGCAACTGTGTGTGGGATATGAACATGTGAATGTGTGTGTTCACATGTGAAAAGGTGTGTGTGTGTGTGCATGTACTTGAGTATGGGTGTGAGAATGTGCACCCTACCACGGAGCAGCAGATGACGTCAGGGGCCTGCAGCTGGAGGGCCACGAGGAAGCAGGAGCCTCGGCCTGTTGCCCCTCCCTGGTCTCAGAACAAGAGGAGCCATGATGGTGGGTAACGCTGCCCATCGGGGGCACTCAGAGGCTGCTCACAGAGCCTAACTCAGACAGCTGCAAGGAACCTGCTCTCTGGGGAGTGAGATATAATGGCCCTTTTTCTGGATCATTCTGGATCCGCAGAAGGAGGCATGCCAGAACAGTCTCTGCAAGGCAGGGCAGTCACAGCGGGCCTCCCACAGTTACTGTGAAAGCCTCTGTCCCGAAGCATCCCAGGGGCAGAGAGCGAATTTGGTTGCTGGCTTCAGATTGGAGGTGGACAAGGACGCAGCCACGGGGCAGCAAGGCCGGGGTGGAGGAAGCCCTGCTGTGCACGTGGCTGTGTGATGTTTGTGGGGCGACAGTGCGGACCAGCTCTGCAGGCTCCTGGGGGTCCTGGTGAGGTTGCCTCCTACCTGGACAGGAGGACTGAGGGGATGAAGACCCCAAGGAGATAGCAGTGGAAAATACTGCCGCCCGGGGACTAGGATTTCTGCAAATGACCGCCTGCACCTCCCTGCTGTTCCTGTGTCCTGGAGGGACCCGCACTGGAGCGGGTATAGAATGGCAGGCATCTGTGCCTCTCAGAGGAGGCCACCAATGCCTTTACTCTTCTATCATCTGTCCCTTATTGAATTTTCAGCTCCAGTTTGCAGAGAGCATGGCATGGCGTGTTGGTGAGAGCAAGAGCCTAGGCGGGCAGTCCAGGCCTTCCTGTAGCATCCCTGGGCAGCCGCCCAGCATGCTCCGCTGAATAGCCTCTCCGAGAGAGCGAGAGAGCAGGAACGACGCGCCATCTCACACACCTGTCACAGGGAGATGGCGTGGAAAGAGCCAGATGCATTGAAGGGACTCAAACAATATTCTATCCTCCTCCTCATGATCATTATAATCAAAAACAACATCACCTTAGAGCTTAAAAATGTGGATCGTAATTAAAATGCAATTGCCTTAGGATAAATAACACTTAACATTGACCTCCGTCATCAGCCTTGTCAATGAGAAAGACGGTGAGCCTGCACCACAGTCGTGGCCCAGTTACCCACTTGCTAGCCATCTATACATCGAAGAGGTGCTCAGAGGCCCGCCAGGTCTTCCCCAGCGTTAGCACCCTAAGTCTAAGGCTGTAGACCCGTGGTTCCCGGAGTCTGTTCCCTGGACTGGCAGTACCAGCAATCTTGGAAAATGAGTAAGAAATGTAAATTGTCAGGTCGCAGAGCAGACCCACTGAGTGAGAGCCTCTGGGAGGGGCCCCAGAAACCTACATTTTATTTTAAAGAGAGATTTTTGCCAAAGGACACATACACTTACCAGAGAGACAGACAGTGAGAAATCACCCCCCCCCCTACCCGCCAGTGGGTATAGCCATGCCGCAATCCCCTCTCCTCCATTCTCCTCTTGAGATTTTGGGCAGGCATGCACACATGCCCTGCCAGAGTTTTGAGCCACCAGGTCAGGGACTGAAACCGCCGTCGATTACATGGATGTTCAGTGGTGTAACCATCGTGCCATCTGCTTGTCCCCAGCCTACATTTTAATAACCTTCCCAGGAGACCCTGGAGTCAAGATCTAATGACACGCAGCTCTTGGCCAAGCAATTACTGACATTCTCTTGAAAGCAGCTTAGAAAGGGAGAGAGTATTAAGGCTCTGGGGTCTTGAACTGGGTCACCTAACAGAAGAGCGAGACCACAGAGTGGAGATCAGGGCCAGCAGGTGGCGTGGAGGTTAAGACAGCTGATTCCACACAGCCACTAAGTGGTTTGAGTACCAGGCCCGGTGGCATGACAAACGTGCCAGACACATATGCGTGAGCCCAAAATCCCAAGAGGAGAAGGGATTGAAACGTGGGCATCCCTCCAGGGGGTTGAAGTCTCTCTTTCTCTCTCTCCTTGCATACACTGAAATTAAATCACAGTGTGGAGGTCAGGCTCCTGGAAACAAGCCTCAAAGGAAAGCCACAGTGACCGTGCTCTTCCTGAAAAGCTCTCTTGGCGCCTTCCCACCATCTCGTCTCGGAAAGTCAGGACAAACGTCCACTGCATCAACCGTGTCCACTTTGGGAAACGCAAGCTCAGAAGGAGCTGGCCCACGGCCAGAGCACCAGCACTTTCCTCCACATCTGCGTGCCTGCAGATGCTTTCTTCTCTGCCGCATCAGAAGTTCAAGGCCAGTAGCCCCAGAGAGCCACAAGACCCCGAGCGGCTGGCTCCTTCCCGGTGCTGTTTCTCTTTCCTGCTGCCAGGTTCTGGCCAAGCATTTGCTAATGACATGGGCCTCCAGCACTGACCCCGTGGAGCAGCTGCACTGCCTCCGGGCGGCACTTGGGGAGAAACTGCTGCATCACATGAACTGAGAACAATCTTAGTGGGAGCTGGTTTCTCACACATCCAGGGAAAAGGGAGCTGGTTTGGTACAAAGGAAAAAGAGAAGCTCTAACCTGGAAGAATCGATGCTCCTCTCCCCAAATCTGAAATTGCATTCCATCAGCAAAACCGGGGGCCATAAACAACCTCCACCGGCCAAAGGGACACACTGATTTCCAATGATTTCTCAAACTTTTAAACTGTCCAAAGACCATGATAAACTACAATATCTTGAGTATTCCATGGAAAAAATCAAGAATGAGCTAAAAAAGAGAGGAAATGGGTTTGCCCAGGTACAGATTAGATAAAAAAGGGAAAAGAATACAGAATGAAAAATACCCCCGGTAAATGAAGGAAGCTGAGAAGACGTGAACCCCAGGAGCACAGAGACAGGCGTCCATGTGTCCAATGTCCCACGAAGCACAAGGATGGGGGCCGCGAGGTGCTCTGCGTGCCATGGACACGCATCGACACACGCACATGCACACGCAGTGAGCCACATGTGCACACACACACACACACACACACACAGAAAAAGGCAAGCTCTTAGACCACGCACTTCCTGGTGGCTCCCCTAGCATGACGTCTGTCATGCAGTCTACACTGGATAAACACGAGCAAAGTGACTACATGAAAAGATAAAACTAGACTCTGAGAAGCCTCGAGCCTGGAATGAGAGCAGGCTGGGTTGGCCGCTTCCTGTTGGCCACAGGTCTGCCGTTACCCTTCTCCACCTGGTAGCGCCCCCCCACCCCGCCCCCCAGGGCTGACCTTCCTGGACAACATCAAAGGGCATCCTTGGCCTCTGGCTAGGAGTCACTTACCAAAACTCAATACAAACCAGACACTAATAAAACAACAACCATGACGAGAGGTGCCATTTCATCAAGCAGCTATTCTTCAACGGGAATTACCCAGAGGGCATGTCCAAACAGAGGCAACCTCGCCACCCCTAGCTGCTAATCTGCAGGTCTGCAGTGGAGCCCCAGAGTTCATTCCTCTTCTTTCTTTCTTTTTTATTTTTGGCCAGAGAGCATGTACACTCACCAGAAAGAGAGACAGACAGGCAGAGAGAGAGGGAGAGGGAGAGGAAGAGGGAGAAAGTACCCCCAATGGGGTATTGTCAGCCGCAACCCCTTCTTCTCTGTGTTTCCTTCCCCTCAGGATTTAGGTAACACGCACACACACGTCCATCCTGCTTTTCAGGCTAAGTTGTCCATGTGGGATCCAGCTTCCTGAACCGCCAGGCCATGGGGTCAGCCTGAGAGTTTACTTTTCTAACAGGTTCCCAGATGGTGCTACTGCTGCTGGAACAAGCCCGCCCTTTGCGAACTCTGGGACTGAAACAGATTCCACCAGGCTTTGGGCCTGTCCCTCCACATCGCCTCCAGTGCTGACAGTAACTCTGGGAAGAAGCCACCTTATCATCCCTAGTTATCAGGAGTCAGTTCACTGCCCGAGATCTCATCGCTAGTGAAAGATGGATGCAAAACCCAGTCCCACTCTCGCTGACGCAGATCCTGTATTCTATTCACGCGTTCCGCTGCTTCAAATGCGCATTTCACTTGGTTGAGACAAAGTTCAAGTGAGACCTTGAAACTGCACCGGAGGCAGAGTGGTCCGGCCGTCTGAAGTGACTTCCCAAAGTTGTGGTGGCCATAAGGGTTGTCAGGACACAGGCAACTGCGGCGCAGGGAGGAGCAGCACGACTGCACATGTGATCGCGGTTAGCAGGAAAGACGGTCCCTTCACGTGGGGAACATCCGGGGGTTTTCTAACCCATCTGCAGCCAAGTACTCCTGCACGGCCTTTGCCGAATGCCAGCCCGGAGAGATGGGCTCACAGCAGGCTCGCAGCACTTGGGGGCACAGAGGAGGGTGCAGCCTGACAGAGAAGATGCAGATGGACTCCCATCCCCACAGCGGAACCGCCTCTGGCTCTACCTGTCAGGATTTACAGCTCTGTCAACTCCAAAGTCTCATAAAGTTCACAGCAAAGGAGCCTGGAAGGGGCTGGCAGAGTACCCAGGTCACACCGCAGACCTACAGGTCCAACCTGATGGGAGCTGGTTGGACAGCCAAAGGCACTGACATTACCTCTCCTATCAGAAAATCCTCCATGTCACGACCCCATGGAACTAACTGAGGTCTGGGCTGCGCGGAACAGGTCCAAGTCCTCTTCCATGGGAGAGTCCGAAGGTGGAAATAACACGGCACCAACAGGTGGCATGGAGGTCGAGGTGCTGGTCCCTGCTGCCGACTGAGCAGTCTTAGACCCAGCGGCTAGAAAATCCCACCGGGCGTGCGTGCATACTCAAAGTGCCACGAGGAGACTGGAGGAGACAGGACTGCAGTGTGGACATCCACCCTGGGGTGAATTCTCACTTTCCCTCTCTCTCTGTGGTCTGTGGTGAGCACACATACCCTATAGGAGTATATATACATATGTGTGTGTGTGTGTGTGTGTGTATACAGGGAGAGGGAGAGAGAGAGAGAGAAAACCATTTACAGGGAGAGAGATAGAACCATTTCCCTGCTGAGGATATTCTTTCCCAGGTGGGGCCCTTCCTCTGACCCTCGGGAGGTGCACTTTTCAGAGCCTGATGTTCCTATTGCTCCTCTTGGCTTGAGCAAATCCACCTCCCACTGCTCTCCAACATATGTGCCCAACACACACACACACACACACACACACACACGCACACTTTAAAATGTAAAGCCCACAGCAAATCTATATCCTTACATTGGAGGATAACGAGAACTATCAACTCTTTATTAGAGCAACACATTGTAGCGGGAACTACTGCCACCCACATGTGCTCGATTTTCTTGATGATGGCAATGACAATGATAGCACAGGTAGTAATAACAAAGCTCAAGATGACAGAGAATCAGGTCATCTCTGGGCACGCAATTTAACTTTTTCGAGATTATCATTCCTTATTTGCAAAATGGAAATACCACCAAACGCCTTCAGTGGTGAAGATGAAGTACGTAAACACGACCCCACACATAAAAATTCTTCATAAAGGTTCTTTCCTTTCTTCACTTTCTCCCTTTTTGTTCCTAGACAAACATCAAACCAATAAAATAAAAAGGATAAACTAAACAAAAATTGTGAAGAGTCTGGCTGGCGCAATAAATCAAAATTATATTCGTCCACAATGGCTTCCTGGTTTTAATGTAATCAAATAACAAAACAATTCAATTCAGAAATTCAAAAATTTAAATTCAAAAACTTAAGTCATCAAATCTAAAGGGACAATGACATGGGCCCCGTTGCAGCCAGCACCATGGTGCAGCGTATTGGATCTGGGAACAAAGCAAACTAGGGGGCAAAGGAAATCTGAAAAATAAAATCAGATTTCAGGGGATTCAGCAGCCTCCCACGCTCTCTAATGAGGAGTCTGAAAATAATCAAAGTTAGCATGATGGCACAGATATTGGTTTGATTGCACAGCATACCCTACCAAATTATAAAAATCGCAAAAGAAAGTAATTGAAGAATTCATAACAAGATTTGCTTGGCAATGCTCAAAATCCACAGCAAAGTAATTTAATAAGGGAGCACAGTGGGGGCTTTCCTTGATCTTTGGACTGTATTATCCTAAGCCAATCATCATCAAACAGAATTGAGCAGCAAGGAGTTACACAGGGGCCAGCTCAGTCAATTGCATGGTAACTGGCTCAAGTGAGAATGACAGCCACCCTGGCCAAGGCAGAGGCCCCTGCCCTGCCCTCTCCTCACCCCTCCTCACTAGCCCTGCCACTGGACCCCAGCAATCCTGCTCATGCATGTTCAAGAAAAATGCACGTGGCAGAATTGCCCGCATTTCATCCCTTTTCATCTCTTACTCACTGAACACTATCTTGCTTGTTTTTGAAAGAGAAGAGGTTGAAGGCCCACACGCTTTAACTCCATGCCTACGTTTGTCCCAGGCCAGCCTTGCGGACAGACAGATGAGTAACAGACAGGGAGCCCCTCTTCCCCAGGAAGCTCCCAGGCCAGCCCAGCTGTAATGGAGCAAAGGGCCGGGACGGGAGACACAGGATGAAGCTGCCCCCTGGGCACACAGTGCATGAGGAGGAAAAGGAGCCCAGGGAAGGCCCATCAGGAAACACTTCTGTTTAAGGCTCCAGGATAACTGGAAACCAGCCAGGCAGGCAAAGAAAAGGAAAGGTGCCCTGGCAGTGCGTGCAGGCCATGGAGCACAGGGCTGTGCGGAGGGGAGTAAACGACTCAGGCGCCAACCATTTGAACATGGTGAGCGGCAGGGCCAGGAGCTGAGGCTCCATATTCATCACGTGTCACCTTGTGGTCTGCAAAGTGTCACAAGGTCACGACAAGGGTGCTGGAGGGAGAAAAGTCCTAAACCCAAACTCTACGCCCAGCCATGAGTCAAGCTTGAGTATTATTAGCAAGCACTTTGCCCTCTTGGAACTCCCGTCTCCTCACTGATGAGCAGGCAGTGCTCAGGGCAACTGCGCTGCTGCATGGGAGGGACTGAGCACTGAGGGACTGAGACCATCCCGGCCTCTCCAACGGCGGCCACCACGGCTGAGTCACTCTCCTCTCCTGACTGTCCCAACATGGGCACGCGGCTCCGGTCAAAGGAAGACTGGATAAAATAAGGAAGGAAACAAAATCTTTTCTTTTTGGGATCTCTGCAATCAATTCTAACTGCTCCAGGAGGAGAGTGTCATGTGCACTTTTTATTAACTGAGCTCAGCACTAGCAAATGAGTCGAATGAATGAATGGATGAGTGAAAGGCCGAATACTCCAAAGAGTGAATCACTACAGAAATACGTATTTGGGGGAGGGGCTTGCATGAGCATCACTTCAGATTATTGATCAACTGGAGATCTCTAACCATGACCTTATTCGATTTCCCAAAACCTGCCACAATTCATGAATCACAAGTTCTGATGGCAATGCCTAATGTGGGCTCAGGGAAAAAGGACTGAAAATAAAATGATTTCTGCTCCACTCTAGGCCTCTGGATAGAACAAAACAAAATAAAGCACAAATGCATACATATATAAATACATGCGTGTATATATATATATGGAAAAAATATTGGAACAAAGGATATGGAAAGAGTAGAAAGAGTACAAATTCACAAAAATATTTCTCCAACTAAAGATAAATCAAAAACATCTGACTGGGAAATAATTTAAAAGCTTAATATTTTATGAGCTTTCAAATAAGAAAATAATTCATTCAAAACTCTGCTTTTGGAAATGCTCAGTAATATTTTGTCAAGATCTTTAAATGTTTTTTTCTTTTTTGATACTATAATATATTACTTTTGAAAATAAGACTTAGAGAAATAAAACAGCTGAAAAAAATTGGGCATAAAGATGTTCATTACAATGTTATTTATATTTGAGGAATTAGATAGGACTCAAATACAGTCAAGAAGGGAATGTTTAAATAAATTAGTTTATATCTATTCGATGAAATATTAATTAGCCACAAAATTATTTTTATTAAGTTTTGCAATAGTACTAGAAAAATGCAGAATAAAACATATTTTCTCTCCTAATCATAATTATATAAAACTTTTATAGACATTCAAAAAAGACTAGACAAATAGTGAAGAATTCTTGGAGCCATAGTTAGGTTCTGGAGAAAAAGACACTTGATTTTCTTCTGATAATTTCTATTTTTTATTTTCTGGAATATTTTAAACCTTTTAAGTGACAACATATTGCATGTAAATTATAAACCTAAACACTAAAGATTTCCTCTCAAAACTGCTTATTATGTGTAAGGTTGACAAGGATTTGGGGTAGGTAGGTGCACTGGGAGTGGGGTTGGCTCGCGAAGTTAACTCAGGTGAAGATGCAAGCACCTTTCACTCGGCCAGGGCCTCTGAACTCAGGAGGCTGAAGCCCAAACTGGGAGAAGAGTTTAAGAACAGCAGGGGTTGAGCTGTGAAAATGCCACTACTTTTCTCCTGGAAGGAAGCAACACAAGTGGCAGAGGTCAGAGTGGGTTTTGTCTTTTCTGTCTCTGATTTCCATTGTCTTCCTGTAGATTTTATTTTCTACTTGCCAGTTTGCTCTCATCCTCTCACCCTTTTATCTTCAAAACAGAAAAGAAATCGAGGAATGCATATCATAAAATAGAAGTCCCTGACAGACCTATCTTTAAAGCTTCCTCTACCTCACCAAGCAACATAAATCTTGCTCTGTGGCCCCAGTCTTTTCACAGTCATATTCCACCCTACAGAGCTCAATAGATACATTCTGCAAAAAAGATAAGTCTTAGACTTCTTATTTTGAACTGAACAATGATGAAAACACCACATATACATCTGAATGAGATGCAGGGGCCGGAGGAGGATGATCGCACAGCAACACACACACACACTCTCCATGGGGATTCTTCTCCATGGGGATTCCTCTCCATGGCGATTCCATGGCCCAGCTCAAGTCTGGAGACCTTCCTGAGTATGCCGGACACATGGCCCATGATGCCCAGGACTGAAGGCCAGAGGTGAGTCACACTGCTGGGAGCCTGTGGGGGCGGGGCTCTCTCTCTCTCTCTCTCTGTCGCTTATGGGGAAAATAAACTTTTAAAGATTTTCGTGAAATACAGTTAAAACAGTGCTTAGAGGAAAACATATAGCTCTAATGCTTACAGGAGGAAACAAAGTAAGGGTAAATAAATGATTTAAGTTTTAACATTAGAAAGCTAGAAGAGGTAATAGCAAATTATAACTAAAGTAAATAAAAACTAAGAAAACTTTTCTAAAAATGGTTGAAATCAATAAAGTAAAAAACTGAAAATCAATGAATTGAAAAGTTTTTAAAAATTTAATTGACGTATACTTGTACATATTTATAGGGTGCAATGTGATTTTTTGACAAATGATGAACATACTAAAAACTGGTCTTTATTAAATTTGCTAGAGTACAGGTAGGCTCCTCAGAGAGAGAGAGAGAGAGAGAGAGAGAGAAAGTGAGAGGGCATCTCCCATGGGGGATGGTCACACTGCAATCTTTTCTCTTCCATTCTCCATTTGGAATGTTAGGCATGCACACACATGTATATGACATGTTCTTTAAGCCACAGGACCTGGGACTTGAACTATGCTGTCAGCCATGTGGGATGCCCTGTCTTAACCACTACTATGGGCTGGCCCAAAACTTGTTTTCTTAAATGGAAAAAATCATGGTCTTAGATTGGACGACTCAGTGTTATAGAGAGATAAATTTGCCCCCAAATTATCCATGTACTAAATGTAATGGCTATTAAAATTTCAACAGGCTCTTTTAAAGAAACAGACACGATTCTAAAGTTCAAATGGAAATACGGAGGAGCCAGAATTGCCCAATCTTGTTAAAAAGAAAAAGGACAAAATTAGAGGATTTACAGAATCTGCTTTAGGGAATTATTGTGCAACTACAGTGATCAGGACGTTTCTATGTCTGCATAAACACAGACACACAGATCAGTAGAACGTCACAGAGAATGTGGAGGTGCGCCAGCCCACGCAGTGACAGTCCCTTGTCCACCAAGGCTCCTGGTCCACGGGTTGGGTAAGTGCAGGTCTTTTTAACTAACGATGCTCCGTCAATGGACAAGAAGCAGGGAGAAAGGTGAACCTGAGTCACTTCCTCACGGCATATACAAATACTGAGAAGCTACATAAAACTGAATGTGGAACTTCCGGAAAAAAACTTACACCTCTGGAGGAGGCAAAATGTATTTAGACAGGACACAAAAAGCATTAACCATAAAAGAAAAAACATTTTATCAGAATTAAAATATCAACGTCTCAAAAACACCATTAGGAGAATAAATGGGCAAGTTACAGACTAAAAACTGCATTTGTAGTTCTTATATTTGATCAAGACTTAAATGTAGAATATATAAAAATTCATATAAATCAACAACAAAAGATGAAGAGCCCAGGAGAAATTAACAAAAGACATGCGCACACACATTGATGAAAGAAGGTATGTAGACAGCCAACACACACGAAAACATGGAAAGGAGCCCCACCTTGCCAGTCGCCGAGGGACACAGATGAAAACAACGGACATCGCTCACGTCCTCTGAATCGACTACAGTTTAGCCAGGAAGTACCAAACTGGCTACCGTTTAGCTAGCCAGAAAGCCCGGCAGCGCCAGTGTCCATGAGGGTGTCCAGTGACCAAAACGTGCAAGTGTCCAAGTCGTGCTGACCCCACTGGAGGTGGTTAGGCCACTTCCTGCAGCGGTAAACACACACCGACCGTGAGCCGGGAATCCCACCCTCTCCAATTCACAAAACGTGGATGAAAACGTACCTTCACAAAAGGCTTCTGGAAGAACGTTTCTAGTGTCTTACTTGTAACAGCCCTAAATGAGCAGCAAGCAAAGCCTACTGGGCCATCTCAACACCTGATAAATGAGCTGGAGAGTGGGCAGACGAGGTCTATTCACACAACGGTACGACCCAAAGCAAGAAAGCGAAAGCAAAATACTTCGTGAGTAAAGTTCCCAGACGTTTTGCTGGGTGACAGGAACCACACATGCATATCATATATGTATATATATGTTATATGAAGGGTATGAGCTAGAAACCCGTACGTGCCATGGGGGTAGGGGACGGAAACGTTCTGTGCTGTATCTGGTGTGGGGTCGTGATCACGCAGCTGTGTACTGTCTCACGAAACGGATCACATATGTGCATTTTACTGATGTCAGTTAACCCTCATAGAAAGGCTAAGTGCTGTTGGTCTTTCTTTTTCAGCTTTTCCCCTAATAGACAGTGAGGCTAAGACAGCTCGCCGACACGAGGGCTGGCCCTGGGCCCCAATCCACGCTGCATGCCCCAGACTCTGTGCATCGGTAAACTCACAAGTAAACAGGGCGAGCTTTTCTCAAATCCCAGAAATAGTCCAAGAAGGTGAACTCACTTGATCAAAGCCACAGATTAGGTTAGGCTGAAAGCAGCATTTAAATTCATCTCTCCTAACTCCTAGGAAAGAGCTTACTCACACGACATTTCCTAAATGGATGAATAAATTCATAAATGCATCATGAAAGGAAGCACACCATCTAATGTGCAAAATAGATACAATGCCTTTTGAGCAAAAAATAAGAGGTACATCCATCCAAAGGGAACGGCTGAGAAGAAGGTGGTTCGTAGAGCCCCAACTGCCTAGAGCTGGAAGCGTGTCTCAAGGGATGCCGGGACCCTTCACTGCCCCGAAAGCCGTTCTGTGGCTCCCCACTGCACAGGCCTGCCTTGTCCTGCTAGGCCCTTCTCTGGGGGACCAGGTCTGCATCCTTCACATCTTGGCCAAACCCTCTGATCTTTGACTCGGGCCTGTGTTGCCCAAACGCGCCTCTCCGCCGTCAGCAGGAGCTCCCGCAGCCATGACAGGCCACCTTCCTCCCACACTCCTTCCAGCTGTGGGTACCAACGTCCCCAAGCCCTCCATGGGAGGCTGCAATCCAGCCAGGGCCCGCGCATGGCCCTGACACTTGGCAGGGACAGTGTGAAGGACAGCGGCCCTCGTCACAGAGCACTCAGGAAAGGGAAGGTGCAAACGTGGGCCCTGAGAGCAATGCCCACAAGCAACCCGGTGCCCGGCAGCGTGGACAGCGGGGAGATGAAGGGCTGCTGGCCGGATTTCTCCCTGCATTTGCATTCACACTTTATGACCTCAGCGATATTTACTGAGTGGAGAAAACCACCTTCTGTAAGACTGCTGGCCTCAAAAGCTACTTCCCTCTGAAAAATACTATCTCCAGCCACAGGGTCTGAAACGAGCTCCTTGTCTATTTATTCAAAGAGCTCACTGAGCTGTGAAGATTGACATTTAAACTATTAAGACTGCATTCTATATGACAATGTTATTAAATATTAGGTCTGATTTATGGAAAGGCTTAATCAGCTGGCGGCCCGGGTCAGCTGTTGCACTGCACAGAAATTGGGTTATGTTGGCTGTTACTTGAGGAGTTGATCAAGCTGAAGGAAAAAAAAATCCCACCAGCAACATTAAAGTCTGACTTCATGTGACAAAGTTATTATCATATAAATTTGAACCACTTGCCAGCTCGATTCTGCATCTCAGTGTTTCTCTAATTGATATTTTTAATAGTCTAGAAATCAAAAGATAAAGTCACAGACTTAAATAACCTCTGCTATGACACGTAGCAGTCGGGCGAGGCTGTTAAAAATGGAGCCAGGAATATATCTTGCGTCTATGGTGTCAAAGAAGAAGGGAAATAAAACCGCCAGGGGCCGGGCCACTGTGGTGCAGCGGTCACAGTGTCCCGTAGGGCTGGAACCACACGGCCCACTGCAGGGTCAGCTCCCTGGGTGGCCCCAACCAGGCCGGGCGTGCATGGAGCCAGAGGGCTGGGGAGAGGCGCTGCTGCGTGACGAGACGCTGTCAAGGGCGCTGCTCTCTCTCTGTCTCTGTCTCTCTGTCTCACACGTGTGCGTACGTACTACTAAAACAAAAGACCACAGGGGTAGAAACGCACTGAGGTAGACGCGGTCATGACGCCCGGGGGAGAGGAGCGCTGGTTCGGGTTTTTGATGGCCCTGAGTAGTGTGCTCTTGCCTGTGACCCTGGACAAGTGACTTGATCTCGCTGAGACTCAGGTCCAGCTTCTCCATTATAGAGATAATAACAACCAAGAAGTCTGCTCAGGATGAAAGCAATAGCATGCAAATCACCCGGCATGGTGCCTGGCACAGAGGTGCTCGCCGGATCAGGGAGGGAGGACCAGGCCCAGGAAAGCTGGGCCAGTGTGGGGAAGGAGGGGCTTCTCGGCCACTGGCTAGGCCTGCGAAAGACAAAAGGCAGATGGTGCAGACGCAGAGCACGTGCTAACGACCAGATGCGTCTACACGCAATCAGACGGTGCAAGGCTGGGGGATGACGACCAGAGGTGCCCGGGAGCTACAGAGGCTGTGCGGCTAGGGCAGTGCCCTGCTGTGCCCTGCTGATCTGGGCCAGGCTCTGCAGCTGTTTCAGGACATGTTTGCCACTTGGTGGGCCATCAGGTCTCTGCCGCAGCTGCTCGGCTCTGAAGTTGCAGGGAAACGGCTGTGAGTTGAGTGTGAATGAACGGGCAAGCCGTGTTCAGTGAGTCTTTATTTACAAAAACAAGCTGGGGGCCAGACGTGAGCATGAGCCAGAGTCTACCAGCCCTCGACCTCCTCATTCTTCAGGCCTGATGGGTACATGTGGCTGAGGAGAAAGAAGGTGCCCTCCTTTCTCTCCTGTGACTCTTCTCTCCGGACCAGGAAGCCCTCCTCCTCCCCAAGAGACAAGCCTGAAGGGAACCACAGAGCGATTTCCCTCATCCGTTCCATTACCCAGTGTAAGAAGGGAAGCACAGGCTGACCACAGGAGCCACGTCCTCAACCTAATCAGACAGCGGAGGATGCGTTCAGGACCGACCAGTATCTACTAAGACTTTGTTCAAGCAGGTATATTGTAAAAGTGACATGCACTGCAACGACATACAGGGATCAAGGGCAAACTTTCCAAATGTAAAATGAATAAATAAAATAATTTAATTAAAAATTGTGTGTTGTCTCTTAATAAATAAAAGTTCTCTCTCCTTCAGTTCTTATATGTTCTCTTCACCTTGTCCTCATCTGAGTGTCCACGGGCCTGAAGGGGTCCCAGTGCCAGGGAAACCAGGACATAGCCCCTTCCCAGTTCTGAACTGTGGAACAGGGCTCACCTCCTGCTAAGCAAGTCTCCACCTAAACTGATCTCGCGTCATTAAGAGCAGCAACACGTCCAAGGAAAAAAATAATAGCTTTTGAAGGTTGCCCTCTCCAGCAACCTCCTTGACTTCTGGAGCAATTAGACATTGCTCCACTGCAGAGTGCCCTGAGACGGAGCTGGAGTTTGCAAGAGCAACTGGAAATGAGAAGCGTGGCCGTCCTTCCTTGCTGAAGGTGTTCCCGAAGACCCTCGGGGTGGCTCTCAGCACTGCCCAGATGCAGTGTGGCTGGGAATTAGGAGAAGCTGATGCCTCTGAATATTAAACTAAAGTCTGTAACTCTCTGCTGGCCAGACTTTTCCCATGGCTACCGGATTTGAGGGGTCCTCATGCAGACCCAGCGATTCACAAGGTCCCTGAAGCCACAGCCCAGGGGCAGGAGGTGGATGGGCCACTCCGGAGGGGAGTGGACAGCAAGACTTCCCAACAAATGCTCAAGCCCAGGAACCTGCCAAACAGGCACAGGAAGAAACATCTGAGTGAATCTGAGCTTTTCTTCCAGTAAAAAACGCAGCGCACTTCATTTTCTGACGATACTATAAACTTGCTTTTATGACACTAGTTATAAAACCCTTAACATTTGTCTAGCACCAGCAGTCAGCGTTTCTTCTTAGAAATCCAAATGTAAGATGGGGATCTGTGGCCCTGAAGCCGCCTTGGGTTTAGAAAATGAATGCATCATAAAAGCACGTCCTATGAGCTGAAAACGATCAGATTCTGGATCATGAAGCCCGGCATTAACAGGGAATCTCTCCTTGCATCGTTACTGATTTTCTTTGAAACTTTGTTGTATTTGTGGGCAGGATCTGGACGTCGGCAGAGGGAATGACTTCTCAGGTACCACCCGTGGTCGAGGCGTGGACAGTAGGACCAGGGGCATCCTGTTGCTGACCCACCTAGCATTCTCAGAAGGCTTTACTAGTGTGTCTTAACCTTCCCGAGGCATGGGGGCATCAGGGCAAGGCAGGCACACAGAGCCGCGGGAGCAGAGAGGCTGGCCTGTGTGGAGGGCCTCATTCTGTCTGGACTCATTCATTTGAAAGAGAGGGTAGAGGCCCGAGATGGGATTAATCACAAGTCTTGCTTTGGGACACCCATCCATCTATCCAGGCATGGGCCTCTTTTTAAATTAACTCATGTATTATTTACTGTAATAAATGAAAAATCTAAAAACCTGGAAATCTAAGCCTTATGGCCACCCTGACTTACACCCACGGAGCACCTCGCTTCTTCTGTTGTTTGGCCGCCACCTGCCACACCTACACGGCAAATCTCATATTTAATCATGACTTTGGGTGTGTATGTGTGTGTGTGTGTTCTATACATTCTTAGCAGGACATGATGATGTGTTATTTTCTATTAGTTGATGCTAAGAAATTGCCTTTAATTTATACACACACACACACATACACACATGTACTTGCCATATGGCATGTGCACTCACTGGAGAGAAACAGAGAGAGACAATGAGAGGTAAAGTGAGAAATTCCCCTGGGGGGATGGCCATGCTGCAGTCTGGTCTCCTCCATTCTCCTCCTGGATTTTGGGCATTAACACAAATACACCCGGCACGATTTTCAAGCTGCCAGGGACTCAAATCCTGGTTGGCCATATGGCAATCCAGTGCCTTAACCACCATGCCACTTGCTGGCTCCCAACCTTTAATGATGGTCTACTCAAGAGTACCCAGCCCAGATCCATGCACATGGTTGGACAGAGCCGTAACCCACCCATTTCGGTGCAGACAATGCTGTTTCTCCTGTTAACGGCTTCCAGGGTTGGATGGCTTCCAGGGTGGGGTTCTATAAGCAATGTAACCATGACCTTTCTTGTCCAGGTGCACACGTGGACATTGATCTGAGGGGATACACGGGAGGAGAATTGCTGGGCACGGGGTGTGTGAAAGTCCCTCTTTATAAGAAAACGACAAACCCTTCCCAGAGCGGTTGTACTGAGCACCCCCCGCCAGCCAGGAGGCCGCTGCTGCTCCACGTCGCACTCTGAGCTCGTGGGACTGGTACTGTTCCACCACCCTCAATGACTGCACGTCCCTCCACGTGGTTATCAGCCGTGTGTTGTCACTTCAAAGACCAGTGCGAGTCTTCCCTATTAAACTGAGCTTTACTCAGGGGTTTGTAAACGTTCTTGATACACTTTGCTAATCCTGATTGGTTGCATGTGTCCTAAATAACCCTCCTGGGTGAGACTCGCCCTTTTATCGTAATGCATAACAGTTTAATAACGTCAAACGTAGCTGTCCTTTCTTTTCTAAGGGCTTTGGGGAGCCTTGTTGCAATGAATCTCCGTAAGGGTCCAGAGTGGACGGGAGCTCTGGCTCATGCTGAGAATGGAAGAAAGCTGCGAGAAGGACGAGGCCACGTGGCCTGGGCCTCACATCGGCAAAAGGCCTTACATCAGCTTGGTACTCATTACCTGCAAATGAGGTCACCCGCCACCACAGAGGCTGTCCCAGATGAAGGGAGACCCTTCGGCCTGAGGCTTCAGCACCACCCTCCAGCCACCGCCAGAGCAGAGGTTTTAATAACCTGATAAACACAGGGTGGCCACAGCATTCTGTTTTGTTACAGTAGCAGTTGGTTAAATGTAACTTTGGAAGTCCACCAAAATATGCATTTTCAGATATTTTAACTCTCTAAGGAGATCCCCACTTGGGGTTCTCCTCTCCACTCTGAGAGGTTCCAGACAGGGACAGTGGCCTGCGTAATGTTACACCACTGACGGGGTTCGTACCCAGACGTGCTAGGCTCCTGACGGGTCCAACTGCTCAGCGAGGCGCAGTGCAAGGACAGGCGCTCCGAGTGGCCGGCTGTGCAAGAGTCCGTCCCCATGAGGAGAGGTCACTCCAGCCTGACCCCCGTGTGCTTCCCCTTCCCTGGGCCTCTGAGGCTCCGCTGGAAAGGGCTGGCAGGTTTCCAAAGGCCCTTCTCATCCCGAAGGACAGAGGGGCAGATCCTCATAGCCCCAAAGCAAGCCCCAGGCTGTCCCCTAACACTGCCCTTTGTAGGAGGCCCAGGAGGCCCTGAGTGGCTGAGGAGGGGAGCCCAGGGGCACGTGTGGAAGGCTGTGTGTGACTGAGTGGCTAAGTGTGTGCATGTGTACGGGAAGGTTCTATAACAGTGGGAAGGGTAGAGAAAGAAAAGGATGGGAAACGGGAGGGGACACAGGCGGCTGGGCAGAGCCAGCAGCACTGATATGGGCTGCACACCTTTCTCGGGCCATTCAGCGAGGAACTCTGGGTCAACAGCCCTCACGTAGGGATCACTGGACAGAAGGACACCACCAGCAGCAGCAGTGGCCTCGCGACACCTGCCTCATCCCCCGAGAACCTCCTTAGCCTCCAGAACCCGCCGTGGCACGTGGGGAAAGACCAGCTCCTCTGCGGGGCCAGGAGCCAAGGGGTCAGACCCGACAGCCACGCCCGGCAGACCCCCATTGGTGCAGTGGGATCCTAAGCTTAACTTGGGTCACAGGGAGCAATGTCGGGCCATGCTGGACAGGTGCCGGCTATGCTGCCCAGCTGGTCCCACCTGTCCTCCTGAGGTCGGGTCAAGGACAGGGTCCGCCCAGCTGCTGCCCCACTCAGTATCTGATGCACGCCTTTGCTCTGCAGCAGGGCCCTGAGGTGTGCTCAGCCCTGCTGGCCAGCACTGCCCCACATGTAGACTCCCTTTCGCCCGATTCCTGTCACCTCCAGCCCCACCCTCTCCCTCTCCCTGTCCCTCCATATGTCATCTGGGAAGCTGTTTTTGCTTTCACGGCCCTGCTGCATGCCCCGTGAGCCCATGGGGAGGGAGGTTCAAGGCTCGGGTTACTCTGCCTGCTCATCCCAGCCCCAAGACATGCAAAGGCGCCTCTCAAGCAGCCCTTGCCCAAGTCTGCTAAGAAACACGCAGCATAGGTCACCCACAGGTGACAGGGCTGGCCAATGTCAGGTGCATCTGGGAAGGTGCCCCCTAGCTCAGGGGTACACAGCCCTGCACTGCACGCCTGCCCAGGCTCGCGCCCGCCTACCTTCCTGATGCCTTCTGAAGGACCAGACACGCAGTTGTCAGCCCCTCCGTTCTTGCTGATGGTCCGCCAGAGCTCAGCAAACGTGCTGTCCTGCTCCAGGGGGTTGGTGCCCTTGGCCCGGAAGTACTCATACACAGCGGAATCTCGCACGGTGCCGTAAGACATCTCCACTTGTTTGGACAGGTCCTGGAACGTCCTGAAATGCAGGAAGGCAGTGAGTGCGGAGCATGTCGAGCACTGCATGCCGCAGGGGTGTGACAGCTGCACAGACCCTCAGCCCATCCTGCCTGGCTCAGCATCCACAGCCTTCAGGCCAGTGCGCCAGCCCGGCAGGCCACTGTGGGCCTCGCAGGCAGGGTCCCTCAGCACAGGCTAACTCAGACACCTACAGCCAGGTTCTCTGCTGAGCTCGAGGGGTCAGAGGGCGGAGAAGACACGCGTCCTGCCTTCAGGAGCTCCAGCCCAGCTGCAGAAACAGACGTGTGAACAGAGGGACACAGCACAATGTGAACAGAGGGACACAGCGCAATGTGAACAGAGGGACACAGCACAATGTGAACAGGGGGACACAGCGCAATGTGAACAGAGGGACACAGCGCAATGTGAACAGAGGGACACAGCGCAATGGTCTGGAGACCTGAGGCGGTACGCCACGTCTCCAGCTCGGCCGCCTACAGAGGCTGGGCAGGCGGAGGACACGGTGGCAAGAGGCATGAGGACAGCATAGGCTCTACCACGCGGCTGGGTGGACACACGCTCAGAGCCTGTCGGCAAGGCCGCCTCTCCAAAGCTGCAGCTCCGCCGGGGCCCTGCCAATTGCTGACAGCACGTGCCACCTCCCCGGCCAGTTCAGGTTTTGGAAAAAACAGAACTGGATGCCAATAGGACCTCTCTTGATTGTTAAACGTCGACAACTGTTTAAAAGATGATGAAGTTGTAGTGAGCACTTCCCAGGGCCCTGGGCCTGCTGTACACGGAGTCTGGTAGCTCGAGCCAGACAGGAGGGGGCGCATAAGCAAGGCCCTCTGTGGCCCAGGGGCAGACGGCGGAGCTGGGGGTGCAAGAGGGACACTGTGGGGAGGGGGCGACAGGCAGACTGCAAGGACCGAGTGGCCCGGAGTTCGTCCTTGGCTCTGAAGAGCAGGGCTCAGCTCAGCGTGTGGAGAGAGCAGTCCGTACCAGACAAAACTGCCAGAAGGGAAAGTCCAGGAGGGAGCCAGCCCCTCTCTCCAGGCTCCAGCCTGACTACTCTTGCCTCTTTTTTTTGAGAGTTTTTTTTTTTTTTTTTTTTGCAAGCGCTCACCAGACAGACAGAGAGAGAGAGATACAGAAAGTGGGGGGATGGCCACGCCGCAATCCCTCCTCCTCCATTCTCATCTCAGGATCTTGGGCACGCACGCACATGCACCCGGCATGAGTTTTAAGCCACCGGGTCCGGGACGCGAACTGCGGTCGACTACATTACGCTAACTGCTGGTCCGACTCTCGCCTCTGCATCTCCTGGAAAACCCAGGCTCTCCTCTTACCAATGGGATCGTCATCCCGACCTCGCAGGGAGGCACTTCCCACAGAAGAGCCAGTACCTCAGCCTGATCTACACAACCCTCCGTCTTCCACCTCATCTCCCCTGCGGCCCCACCCCACACGGCCGCATAGTCGCCGTGAAATGAGAAGTCACACACCCTCCCAGTCTACGGCACCAGGCCAAGGTGCTCCCTCTGCCTAAACCCCATCTCCCTGGGACGTTC
>NW_006159718.1:1837044-1859507 GCF_000334495.1 Tupaia belangeri chinensis
ACATCAGCAGCAGCCGTGGTCTCAGGACATCAGAGCAGGAGGGCGAGCCGGGACTCCCCACGCGTCCCACACCCTGCCCCGTCTCCCAGCCCTGCCGTCACAAACACTGGCATTCTGGGCAAGTGACCTAACATCTGTGTGCCCCGGGGTCCCGATCTTTCACACGTGGAGACAGAGTCAGTCTGTAGGAGAGGGTGACTGTCCGGCTAAGCGGGAGGTGAGCCAGCTCTCAGCTGCACCTGACACAGAGCTGCCGCCCGGTGACAAGGAGCTGTCCCACACTGGCACTGGCTCCCCGGGAGACTCAGTACTCGCAGGACTGGAGCTGAAGCGGCTCCGTCCCTGCATCCTCGGCCTGGACTCAGGGCCAGCAGCGGCCCTGACCTGGACGGCATACACAGCCCGCCGCGGGCGCTTCCTGCCACTCAGGGACGCACTCCACACGTTCCCTCAGCCCCTGCTCCAACGTCCAGAAACTGCTCCGTTTTTGTTTCAATACATCACAGATGAAAGGAAACATAAAATAACAAATTCGATGAAGAAATCTTTCTAATTATTGTTCATTATTTATATCTAATTGAAGCAAGATGTTCCTTTGCTTCAAGGGCCCCAGGGGTTGCAACTCTGTCATAATTTTCCTGTAATAAAAGGGGGGGAATCTTCCTCTCCTCCATTTTTTATTTTTCTCATGGTAATACAAACACACACTAGGCTTTGATGAATGGGAAACATCAGGATGAATTACACAGTTGAGTCTAAATACTGAACTGTTCTAAATTACTGCAGTTTCCATGAGCACGGGATGGATGTGGAACTGCCAGCCCGCTCGGCACCACTGTTTCATCCCCACGTCTGAAATGGAGATTTCCTCCCTCTTCTTGGTATTTATTCACCACGCTGCCCACGGCCAGAGGCTCAGGGAGCAGTTCTGGATGACAAGCAGCCTGAGTGTTTACACCTCTGGGCTCCTCTGTCCCAGTGCAGCTCACTGTTTCCACCCGAAGGTCACCTCCATCTCCCCGGCTCGCGCCCTGGGCACTCCTGTGGGCTCCATCGCTCACCTTTCCCAGCCACAGGTCTGTGCGGGGTCTCTCCCATGACGGGTGATGCCCACTCTTTGAACAGAGGTTCCCAACTCACCAACACGTCCAGCACACGGCAGGTACCGTCATCATACCTGATGTGAGTAAACCCAGAGCCGTCGACCCAACTCTTCATGCACCAAAGCCCACCTCCCTGGGACAGCTCTCCTTTTGTCACCGTACACAGTTTTGGAAGGGACTCGCAGGGAAGAGCAGAGGCGAGCAGGACAGCCAGCCGTGCAGCAGCCAGACGGCCACTGCGGCCGGCGGAGGGCAGATGTGGAGCCGGAGGGGATGCCCGCCCCAGCCAGTGAGTGAAGCGGGGCCGAGAGGGGCTGTGCTAGCAGATACTGTTTAACACTTTATTTACTTTTATTGCCAAAGGGCACTGTGCTTGTCGGAGGGGAAGGGAGGGAGGGAAAATGCACCTGGCAGAGGGTCCTTTTTCTTCCATTTCTCCATCCCGTCGGGACTCTGGGCACGGTGGCACAGGCACCCAGCATGGTTTTTAAGCGGCCAGGACTGGAGCTCCCACTGCTGTCAGCCACGTGGGATCCAGCTCACTACACTCAGGGCTTACCTGCTGCACTGTGGGCTGGCCCTTTCTTTCTACCCGCGCCCCCCAGATTTGGCACTTTCAAAAGTCCATCTCTTCAGCAATGCCTGCTGGAAACTGTCCAGGCTCCTTTCCCACCAAGAAGTAGCGGTGCCGTGCCCATCACGGGCGAGGCCTCCATTAACCTCAGGCGTACAGTGAGACTCCCCAGGCTCAGTCAAGCCAGTACCCCACCCACAACCCCAGACGCCTACGAGGTGAGGCACAGTGGCACACGGAGGAATGCATGGTGGTGGCGCGGTGAGGAGTAGCCAGACGTTCACCATCAGTGACTTAACAGGTGACAGGGAGGGACGTGCTATCTGTGGGGGAGCCAGAGCTGCACAGGCTCCCCGGAGGGGAGAAGGCTGAGGAATAAAGCGTGGGTGGAAAGCCGAGGGACGGGGCCTTCCAAGGAGAGAAGGTACAGCCTGGGAAGGACGAGTGTGGCCCAGAGACGTGGCTGGTCTGGGACACATGCCGTGGGGCAGGCAATCCTTGTCAGCTAGGAAGATGGGGCATGGGTCATGCCCCTCACACCTCAGCTGTGTGGGGCAGGCCAGCGATGTAAAGGCCTCGGCGGTCTGTTTCCACAGCCTTCCAGGCAACTCTACGAGGCGATCTCGAGGAGGACTGACTGAGACAATCATTTACTGTCAGTCTTGGTTTTCGCAGCTCACGCTGATCACACAGGGCTGGTGAAGACGGAAGGCTGCCGCCGTGCTCCCACACGTGGTCAAAGTTCAGTCCCGCTAGACTGCCAGTCAGGGGTCCACATGGCCGAGGCACGAGGGCCGCATGGAGGAGTCACAGGTGGGTGGAGCGAGTGTGGACGGGCAGCCAGGAGTCACAGGTGGGTGGAGCGAGTGTGGACAGGCAGCTGGGCAGGAGCTGCAGGCTCACCTGATGGAAGCCTAGTGCCATTTTCTCCTGTGCCCAAGCTCAGGTTGTCACCTGTTCTGCCACCTCGCTGGTCACCTGATGGAAGCCTAGTGCCATTTTCTCCTTGGGGCAGAGCCTGTGCCCAAGCTCAGGTTGTCACCCACTCTGCCACCTCGCTGGCAGCACACAGTCCAGGGTGTGACACGATGACCTGGGGAGGGCCAGACCTGGGACAAGTGCGGAGACGCCACAGCTTCACAACAGGCAGCTGCCCCTGCCACATCAGCTGATGGAAACCACCCAGCGGGGGCCTCCCGGGGACAGCAGAGCACGGCTCAGGGAGACACGGCTCAGGACGGATGGGCTTCATCCCGACAGCCTGCATGCATCTGGACCTGCTGGAGGGTCCTGGTGCAAGGGTGGGCACCAGGCTGGCCGCACGACCCCACCTCTGCTTGCTGCCTGTCTCCCTCCTTACCTTTTCATAACCCGCGTGTCGGAAGACTCTCCTCGAGCTTGTTCTTGAGCCAGTCCGTCTCCTCGGCTGTTCCCTGCTAACTGGTCTGGTGCCGAGGAGAGCTGCTGCTCTGTACCTCCTGCCTGAGTGGCCGGGCTTCAGTGAGCAGAAAGCATAGCTGACATTTATGAGCATGTCAGAGAGTCCTGTAGCAGCACCGTGTGGCAGTCTCTTGCCTCTTAGAGGAGTTCCCTCTGGTTAAACACGTGCCCTGGACGTCCCGCCACGTCTCCTCTGGCCACGCGTGAGGACAGTGTGCCCAGCGTGGCACCTCCTCCCCACACCTGCTCCACAAATCAGTCTTACTATTTCCCAGATACATTTTCATTAACAAAGAGATAAATGTGTTTTCAGCATGAGGGAAATCAATAATACAGAATTTATAAATACATCTTTGCGTGTTACAGAAATATTTACGTTGGCAATGGGGATAAACACAACTGCAACAGGGCCAGAATCTAGTGCAGAATCTCGTGTAAGACGGCTCTGACGGCTGCGGGGAGCTGTCATCGTGGCCTGCTTTAGCCACACCTTGAAGCCCTGTTCTTCCCTAAGGAGAAAAGGAAGTGGCTGCGTGGTCCCCACAACGCAGGCTGGCGTGCTTGCTCGTCCCATACCCCGGGGTGTCCTACCGCCCACAGGAGCCTTCTAGCGTCTGCAGTCTCGCCTTTGTAGGTGGCGCTGGGCTCTGCATGAGACGTTCTGCACGAAACAGTGGGGACCGCGTGGGGTCTGCCACCCGTCCTGGTGCTTTCACGCCGTGACCCCCCGGCCACACCCCCCTCCTCGCTGAGCTTCCTCACACTCAGCACGAGCCTCCCAGCTGTCCTCCTCCCACTCTTCATCACTCAGAGCCCTGTCTCCTCAGCCTCCACCTGCGTCGGGCAGTGCGGGTGCCGGGAGGGCGTGAACGGCGCGAGGGTCCTGCTGCGGAGGAGACAGACCACCGGCAGTCGCCACGGGTCACAGGGTGCCAGCGGTAGCCACCCTCTGAAAAGGGACAGGCATACATCTGTGGGCTCTGAGGGCCACGCCGTACTCTTACATACCCCATTCTTATTGTTTTTATTTTTGCTTTTCTCAACACGTTAAAAATGTTTTTAGAAAAGAAAAGCAGTATCAACTTGTAGGCTATACAGAAACGGTCTACCGGCCTGAGGCGGCCTGCAGGGGCGTAGAAGGATGACCCCGGGTCCATGTATCAAGTGATGGAAGAGGCTCTGAAGATTACTCGGGCAGAGCAAGGCTGCAGGAGATGACGGAGGACATGATCATACAGAGTAGCCGGGGAGTGTCTGAGCCACTGGAGTTGACACCCAGGCCGTGTGCACCCGGCTAAGGGCAGCTGAGGACCGAGGACACCGGGGCCGCCTCCCCAGCCTCTCCTGCCCTGGGGGCTTCCAGGAAGCCTGGGGTGGGGATGCTGGGTAGACACAGGGCTCCTCTCTCAACGCTGGTCAGGGCAAGGTTAGGAGTAGTTGGCAGAATGATGACCCAGAAAAATCCCAGCTCTGATGACTGCGTGTTTCACTTAGTGACCCACCAGGATGAGGCCCACGAGGCCCACAGCAAGAAATGTGTGTTCTCGGGCAGGACATCAGCCTTGAAGGACCAGCTGAGCTCCTCCCCTTTCCCCACACCCCTTCCTCTCTACATCCCATTTCTTTGATTACTGTTGGAATTAAAATATTCCTAAAATAAACTGCTAAGAAAAAACCCACAACGTATTTGTACATATCGTATTTTCATTCCTGTAAAAAGTAACCACTAATAAATGGAAATAAGCATAAGAACAAAAACAGGAATAAGCAGCGGGCAGTTGCACTATTTCCACATCTTACAAATGTATTTCTGGAAGATTTGCATTTTTATTGCATCGTAAGCAGAAATGTGATGGGAATGATTTTAAATCTCCTCTGCTGCAAGTGTCAGTTCTCAGCCACGGAATCCAACTCTGTGCTCCCTTCCCTCCTCCATGTCTACCCCTCCTCTGGGTCAACCTCTCAGAGAGCCCAAATCCACAAAGGAGACCGGCCTCGCTCTCAGCCCCGACAAGCGTCTGCCCTGCGACCAGCCACAGGACTCTGACAACGGCGTCCTTCATCCCTGGAGCAAGACCAGCTCACCGAGACCGACTCAAAGGGGCCCGCCGTCATCCCTGTGTCCAGGCCCATCAGGACTGAGACTCCACACTGAGGATGGCTGCAGTTTCCCTCACTTCTGCATCTCCTGCCTTGCTTCAACCCAGGCCTGGCGCCCTGACCCCGAGGCAGATGGGAGTGGCTGGACATGAGCTCCTAAGAGATGGACGACATGCATGTCACGTTTCTGACCTGTCACCTCAGCCTGGAGCCTGGAGGTGAGAAGTGCTCAGGAACAGAACTGTGATAGTCACCTCAGTGAGGCCAGCTGATGGGGCCAGTGCTGAGCTGAGTCACTGGCACGTGGCAGGAGGTCAACGTCCACCCTCGACTAGGGATCTGCTGCCACCAGCAGGAGGCTCGGCCTGGAAGCCCTCTGTGCCCAGGTGTGCCTCCCCGGCTCTGCACAGGCCGCCTGCTCCCGGAGCACCGTGCTGGGCCTGCTGCTCTCTCAGGCTCCAACCTGCCAGGCTCCTTCCTGTGACAAAGCAGACCGCCCTTGGAGAGCCACTGCCATGTCCTGCTGGGACCGAGTATCCAAGCTCCTTCAGCGCGCTGTGGGCTTAGCCTTATCCAGATGTAACCCCCACCACCACCGTTCCGTCTCCCCAGCCCCATGAGCCCCCTTGGGGCATGGACTCTGCATCCATCTTTGGGTCCCCATCACCCACATATAATCTGACAGACGACAGGACCTGGCTTCCTGTTTCATGGAAGAATCAACTCTCTAGAACAGCTCTATGTTTTTAGCTGAATGACCGAATACAGCTGGGAGAAAAACCCAGGCTGGAGCCCAGCACAGTGATGGGTCTAACTTGAGAGCCATCACCAGTGACCTCGTGTGGCCCCTTGATGCCGCCTGGAAACCTTCTAGGCCACATGTGCAATTGGTTCTCCCACTCTCAGACAGCTCTCAGGAAATGACCCTGCTTCTAATTTCCTAACAAGGTAGAAGCCATCGCTAGGCAAGTTTGCTTTCCCAAAGAACTCCCTTTGCTAAAACCGCCAATACCCACTTGCCTCGGCTGTGAAGCAGCAACTCTGCCTTTCCTCCTGCTTGTCTCACTCCGCTTTTCTCCCGGATCCCAGACTCCCTCGCTTCTCAAAGTACAAGCTCTCTGCATTGTCACCTCTGCCTCCTACATCATGAAATTGCCTCTCTCAAGGACCGCTGCCATCAGCAGGCATGCACATACATCTCCTCAGGAATGCATATACATCTCCTTTAAAGACTTCCTCCTTGAGAAGCACCCTTCTCCAAGCACCCTTCCAGCTCTCGCCGCCCACTGCTCATGAGCCTACCGGAGTCAGGTTTTCATCCTGACCTAACGGAGCTGCTTCTGCCAAGGTCATTAGTGACCTAAATTCAGGGGCCAACACTCAGTCTGCACTGTACTCCCCACGCAGCTCTACCGACAAACTGGCCACTCTGTCCTGGAAGACGCTCCCTCGCTTGGTTTCCGGGACCTCACTCATCTGTACTTCTTCCCCCATCTTGTGGGAAGCTCCTTATCCACTTCCTTTCCTGACTCTAAATCTTGGAGTATCCCAGTGCTCAGGACGTGGGTCCCTTGTCTTTTCTGGTGACATTCCTTTTGCCCTGATCTCATCAAGGTCATAGCTATAGGCCCATCTGTTCTCCGAAAACTCCCACTGGACCGGCCTGCCCTGACCCATGCCCTCTGCTTCAGGCCCCTGCCCTCCTGACATGTCCAATCAATGTCTGCCAGGTCCCTGAGCCAAGCACGTCCTACTCTAGCTCAGATTTGATGCAAACCCTAAAATCTGCCACCAAGCCGTCTACACTGGTTCTCTCACCTCGGCCAGACACCGTTCTATTCCTTTGTTTTTTTGGAGAGGTTTTCGCTATAGGGCATGTGCGCTCACCAGAGAGACAGAGAGAGACAGAGAGACAGAAAGGGAGAAATCACCCCCCAGGGAGGATGACCATGCCACAATCCCTTCTCCTTCATTCTCCTCTCGGGATCTTGGGCACGCATGCACAGGTGCCTGGCATGAGTTTACGCCTCCAGATCCGGGACTCAAACTGCGGTGGACTACATGGGAGTCCAGCGACAGAGCCATTACGCTAACTGCTGGTCTCAACCCCATTCTACTTCTTGAGCTGCTGTGGTCAGGAGCTTGTTCCTCCACTGTCTGCGTGTGTCACGAGTCCAGCGCACCAATCCCTCTGCAGCCATCACTCTTCATTCCCTCGCTGTTCTGGGACTCACCCTACATCTCCCCTGGATATGCAGCTCATCTCCCTAACGGTCTCCCTGCTTCAGTCTTCCTGGGGGCACAAGCAGAGTGACCTTTTTAAAGGACATGTTAGATCAATTTTCTTTATTGTTAAAACCTTCTAATGTTTTCTCAGTGGAACATCCAAGGTCCTCACATGGCCTGAAAGGTCCCCCATGACCTGGACCCAGTACCTCTGTCATCACCACCCTGGCCCCTGCCTTCCCACATGGAGTCTGTAGCTAGTTTTTCCCTCATCTGGGATATCATCCGTAGATTTCTAATTGGCCCACTCACTCGTGGTCTCGAGTGTGATCGGAGGTCACCTTCTGAGGCCTTTGCTGACAGCCCTGTATAAAATACCCTCCTCCCTACGTTATGCAGGAAAGACAGAACAGCACGCTGCAACCTGAGCCTGGTGCTGCTCCATGCCACCTCTCCCCTAGAGTGGCTTCTGCTTTACTGCTGTGTTACCAATGCACACACTCAGGTGACCAACCACCCCAATTTGCCTAAGACTGGGGGAGTCCCTGGCACCCAGGGCTTTCAGTGCTAAGAGCAAGAAAGTTCTAGGCAAATTGGAATAGTCTGCCCTACCTATCAGAGTACTAGAACACGGTAGACACTAATGAGCACGGATTATATGGATACATTATACATGAGTGAATTTGGTTTTTTCTTGCCTTAAAAACATTGGATATTCTCTTGCAGAAGTCTTCATCTTGTGTCGATTAGTCTCCCTTCAGGGCAATAGTTGTGAGAAGCAGGCATTATGATGGCTGGAGGAGCTCGATCTAAGAGCTGGGACCCAGGGTCAGACCCCAGGAGGCACAGACAAAGATACATGGGACGGAGGCAGCCCAGGGAAAGATCACCACGGGCCTGGCAGTCAAGCCTAGTTCTCTGCAGGCTCCAGCCTCGGGGTCTTGAGGCCTCACGATCCAGCTTCGTCATGGATCCAACGGAAACCAGCATTCATCGGCATAGAAGCAGCTGCTATCTGCTCCCCTGGCTCCTGTAACTCTGCCACTCCATGGACAAGCAGCCCCACCAGCAAGCGGTGTCTCCATGCCAAGAGCATAGCTGGCCCCCATCTCTCAACACCCGCAAATATTTGCTGCCACAAATCAATACAAAAGCAGGATGCACCATTAACCTTTAATATATCAGTGCCGGGCTCTTAATCCATTACGAGGTTGTCAGGAATGCGACTGAAATGCAGATCAGAGCAGCAGCCCTTTGGGAGGCTGTGAAGGTGCCCTCCCTCCCTGCTGGCATAGTCTGCATCCCCGCACGCCCAAGAGACAACCTCTCTTCCTTCTTGCCCTCTCCCCCCGTTCTTCCCTCTTCTCCCTTGCATATGTCTGGCCAAGCCCCGCTACTATGTCAGCCTCTACGGCAATCACTGACTTAAGCTACAGGGACGCCCACTTCCAGACCCTGAGCCGGCATCTCATTTCTACCTTGGCAACGACCCTTCTGTAAAGTTATTATTACCCCTCCCATCATGCAGACGCATAGACCACGATGGCCCAACCACGGCATGGGGGTTAAGGCAGCTTGATCCCACACGGGTGACTGAGCGATTCAAGTCACGGATGTGATGGTTTGAGAAACGCACCTGGCGTGTGTGCATGCATTCCCAAATCATGGAAGGAGGGAGAAGGGACTGGGCCATGGCCACGCCCTACAGGGACTGCTTTCTTAATTCCTCTCTCTCATTCCCTCTCTCTGTCTCTCTTCAGCAAGCACTGACCTCTGGCAGAGTTTTACAAAAAAAAAAAAAAAGAAACTGAAGCTCAGGAAAAATAAAGAATTTATGAAACGTTACAGAAGTAGCATCTAGAAGCACTGTCTTCACACTCAGGTTGCTTGGTACAAAAACCTGTCACCCTAGGATGACGTTAAGTGGCCCACAGCTAAATGCGGAGGGTTAACAAGTACATGGACGGCGAAAACACGCGAAACACCTGCTGCTTCAGTACAGAATCGCGGGAACATGACGCTGAACCACCTCAGCTTGGCGAGTGACACGCAGGGGCTGGGGTGAAGACGGGGAGTGGGAAGGGCGAGGCCGAGGCCGAGACGTAAGGAGAAAGAAGAAAACTGACACGCAGAGACAGACAGAAGATGCTCTGGGCAGAGGGAAGGCATCGCCTAACCGTCGATGTGCACGAGAGCAAAGCCTGGAAACGACTAGTTTGCTAGAGGAGAAATGCTGCATGACTGAGAAGCACTAAAGGCCAGAGTCAAGGAACCCCAACTACCGCCAAATATGGAGAAGATGGCCATACGGGGACTTCCACAGACGTGCAGGAAGGTGGTCACCTGGGTGTTTCCTGGAGAGTTAGAGGGCTCGAGAACGAGCGAGGTGAACTAGTGGCCATGTCCCATACACTGGGCACGAGGAAGTCAATGCAGAAAGCATGTCACATGTTTTACAACACGCTTGCACATGTGTATGCATGCATACATGTGCACACCTGTGTGGGCCTGCATGTATGAGTGCACCAGGGCCCAGCTGTGGCAGGAAGAAGACAGGAAAGACAGGAGGGGGTATTGTTTGAGGGCGAGGACACCTGGACTAAGGGATGCATTTGCTATGAGACGACCTTGGAGTAAAGGAGTGGCTGTGGGTTCCATGGGGGGATGGCGACTCCCTGGGAGGCAGAGCTGGGTGACAGAGGAACCAACCAAAGTAGCAGGTGCATGAGGCATGTGCCTGTCCAGGCTTGCTTGTGGGTCTGGGCAGCTGCAATGCAAGAAAACAGACTCCGGCCCTTCCCTGTGGGAAAGCTAGAGAGGAACACTAGCACAACCGTGGCCAGTGACTGAACAGCGCGAAACCAGCGGTAATGAAATGTGAAGCCACCAGGACGCACTCTCTGATGGGGAGTTAGGAAAGGGCACGGAGGGGAAGGCTCGTTGTACTGTTGAAGAGTCTTGGAGTTCAGGGGATGGATGGAGCCCACCTGAGCCAAGGGGTGCTACATGGTTGGGCTTACTGTATGTTCAGAGCCACCCTTCATGCTGAGCTATTCTTCCCGCCCTGCAGACCAGGACACTGTGCGGCTTTTAGAGCTGGAGGCACACCGGGGCCAGCTGAGCTGAGCCTGCTGGTCCGACTGCTGCAAGCACTTCTCGGCCTGTGGGTCTGAGGTGCTGAGAAAACTTCCCAAACCAGTTCCAGCTAGGGATGACAGCCAAGCTGTAGACCACTCAGTTACGCTCTTCTCTCAGATAAAAAGCTCTCGTGGCACCATGAGCAATGCCAGGTGCCACCTATGCTGAAGCAGGAGTCCTACAAGCCAAACGGCCTTGACCTGGTATCCTCCCGGGCTGGCAACAGAGACCGTCCGCTGCAGGTGCTGCAGTCCCCACATGGGCACCACCAGAAGCTGCTGCAAGGCGGCTGGGTCTACAGCTGCAGCGCCGGGTGCCAGGGCACAGCGCAGTCCTGATTCTTGTTTTCTGAGGTAATTTTTCATCCCATTAACTTCTTAGGGTTTGGGCAAGACACTCAAGGAAACTCTGCCAGCGTCTGCCCAGCAGTTAGACAGTCCGACGGGAGCAAGCACCCAGCTGCAGAGCCATGGCAAAGGGCCATGGCAGGGGACTGGGGAAGTGGGTGGAGGATATCAGCCCCAAGGAACCCCTGACGTACCCAGGCCTTGGGCTGGCCCCGCCCTCAGCCCTGGAAGGTGCTCACTCGGAACCTGAGAGTTAACTGACCTCCCCGAGGACGGCAGCCTCCCTGTTGCTGACCCAGGACCCCGCATCTGGTGGGAGCCAAACTGAGCATGTGAAACAGCCATGTGTTCCGGCTGCAAATTTGGCTTTTGAGAAAATCAGGGGAGAGGCATGGTCCAGTGTAGGACCCATCCTGGAAGTCCCAGGCCTGGGTTCTGGGCCTGGCTCTGCCAAGTCCATCCCCAGGGAGGTGCACAGGGCTGAGATTAGGAACTTGAGTACTGGAGTCAGATGCTCTTGAGTATCACTCTACCACCTGCTGGCTCTGTGGTGCCAGACAAGCTACCTAGCCTCTCTGTGCATAAGTACCTTCACCTGCAGAACATTCGTAGACCAAGTGGACTGGGCAAAGCACCGAGAGCAGCGAGGCTGGAGGGAGACCTTCGCTGAGTGTCAGGTGCGGTTTTGAACCTCAATCTGTCCCAGCTGTGAAATGAGAAGGCGGCTGTGCTGCTGTCAGGAACTACAGGTCTGCACGGCAGGTGCAGGAGGGGCTGGCTCTCCCATTCTGCATTGGCATGTTTTTAGCTGAGCATTTGATGTGAGTCCTCTCAGGCCCATCATCCTCTCTGGTCTGAAACCGACGTTTACATTCTCTGTCTGGCCTGTACACATCTGTGATGGAAAGCCCTCGACGAGATCTCTCAGGCCTGCCTGTGCTGTGGAGTTCGTGGTTCTAGGCCTGAGCTGAACCGGAAGGCCTGATCTGGTTCAGTATTCTCTCCTCCAAGCAGCCCCATGGACTATTTTCTCTGAATCATGGCTGTTTTCTCTGAAAACTGGAATCTCATTTTATAGCGTCTATTGGGATCCGCACTCCCTTGGGGGTTCTCACAAGGACCAGGCATCTAACTATCAAATCCCAGTTTGTTTGGACACCAGGAGCGTTGACCCTGCAGGGTACTGGCAGCTGCCTCCCCAGAAGCAGCGGCCCAGGAGCCTGTCTCCAAGTTCCAGAGGAGCTGCAGCCACATCACGCCCAACGGGGCAAAGCAAATTAAGCACCTTCAAAGGCATCGGCTCAGGCCGCTGTGGGCTTCCCTGACTCTCAGCAACACAATATCGTCCCTACGGCGCATTGGGATGAAAGACAGCACATAAAAGCCAGCCGCAAAGCCAGAGCACTGCTGGCTTTGTCCCCAGTGGGGTGAGAGGGCTTCAGCGGGAGAGCCGATGGCGGGTTTCAGATGGAGGCTGCCTGCCATCTTCCAGAGGAATGAGCACTCCACGGAAGCACTCAGAAGGCTGTGCTATTCACAGACAGGGCTTTCTGCACTGCTGTCTCTCGGACTGCAGTGCCTCCTGGAGTGGTGCTCCCCTGAAATGGTCTCCCCCACCTCATTCTCAGGGGGTCCAGCTGGGCGGGCAGAGGCTGGGGCACCCGACAAGACCATACTGGATGTGCATGCTCAGGTCCTAGGAGCTGCTTTTCAGCATTCCAATTTGAGCAGATGAATGAAATACAAACCACATCCCTCCTGCCTCAACTATGTCTTTCTCACTTTCTCTTCTATTCTGGGGGCTCCAGCCAGGTACACTAACAGCCATGCTTCCAGCTCTCTATAAAGGAACTTCTGAAAAACACCCCTCAAAGGTTTGGCCAGACAGGCTAGAAAATTGAAGGCAACGGGACCCAAAGGTGGCTGGCTTGTAGGACCCATCCTGGAAGTCCCAGGCCTGGGTTCTAGGCCTGGCTCTGCCAAGCCCATCCTCAGGGTGATGCAAAGGGCTGAGATTAGGAACTTGATCTTCAGGCAGGAGAAGGCTCATATGCTAGGATGAGAAGCCCCTTGCAAGGAGCCAGTGCATGAGTGAGCGAGCAGAGGCCTCAGCCATCCCTACGGAGTCAAATGCCTCCAGCCCTGTACGCCAAGCTGCCCTCCCAACACCTTTCCTGCCCCACACAGCCACTGATCCCCTAGAGACAGGCTCCCTTCTTCCTCCAAACCACTGGACCCTCTCCTGAGAAGAGGCCATGCTCCCTGCCATGGAGACGCGGACGGCCAGAGCAGAGCTGCTGTCTGCTGCAGGAGGCACAGCGTGCAGCACGGGGCTTTGACAAGACCCTGTGGGAGGCATGGTGGATCTGACCTGCTAGCATTTGCAGAGACCCTGCTCAGCTCCCCTTCCCCCTCTCAAGTGGCTTCAAGTATGACGCTCTGGTCTGACAGACTCCCCCCCCCTCCCCCCCCCAGCCACTCCCTAACTTCACGTTCGGCCAATGGAAGGCTTTGTTTCTGCATCCCATAGAGCTCTGGCTGCTTTCCTCCTCTGCTCCTTCGCATCTGCATGTGGAAGCCTTCTCCTCCCTAAGCCTGCAGCCACTGCCCGTATTCTAGGGCATGAGTTACGCTGGCCACCTCCAGGACCCCACTGAAGACACTCTCCATAATAGGTTGAATTGCATCACCCCAAAACAGCTGCGCTGGAGTCTTAGGCCCTAGTACGTACAAACGTGGCATTATTTGGAGATAGGGGCTTTAAAGAGATAATCAAGTTTTTAAAAGGCCATTAAGGTGGGTCCTCATGAGAAGGGATGACACAGACACATACATAAGAAGGAAGGCAGCAGTCTTGGTGACAAAGCTACAAACCACAGAAGCCAATGCTGGTTGGTGACCAACAGGAGCTGGGGAGAAGCAAGGGACAGAGTCTCCCACAGGCCCTTGAGAGGAACCTGCCCCTCGACACCTATGTCACAGACTTCTAGCCTGTAGAACCATGAGATGACAAACCTCCATTGTCAAAGCCTCCCAACCTGTGGAACTCTGTTACAGAAGACCGAGGGTCTGCTACAGCCCCACGAGCTCTAAGGATCATGGAGCCTTCCTGAGTGACAGCGCAGGCTTCGCTGCACTGTCCTGGCCCACTTGTCTGTGAAGATGGAGGCCATGTTTTCTCATCCACCTCTCTGTCTCCAGAGCCCGATACACTGCTGGCAGCTCCTGAGACCACAAGAGCTCTTTGTGGTAGGGACGTGGATGGATGAGGGAATGAACACGTGACCAGGACCCAGTCATGAGCAATTCTGCGGCATGGTCACGTTTGCCCAGGAAGACGTCACTGCAGTGCTGCGCCCCCACAGCACCCAGCAGTCCGGCTCTGGACTGTAGGGACTGCTTGATGGATGAGCACGTGAATACATGAGTTGCTTAGCCTATGAAGAGACACCTCCTGAAGTGTAAAACACACAGTGTCCTCTTCTAGAGTGAGTCATTGCTGGCACCACGTCCCTGACAGGAGCCTTGCAGTAGGGAGTAGGCACCCAGTCTTGAGGTGCTGCAGGGGAGGGATGAGGAGGTGCTGAGACCTGGAGGGAGCTCCTCCCTGGGGGGGCCGGGGGGGTCACAGTCTCCTTATGCAATTAACATGAGAGTCAGTGTGTAAGAGCCTCAGCAAGAGGGCCACGCTAGTAGGTGCAGCAGTGTGTAAAACCTTTGTGCAACCCAGGGGAGGCAAATGCGAGCACCCCAGTTTCCTATGGGGAAGCCAGGGCATACGGGCTAGGTGACTAATCTGGGGTAGCCGGTAAGGGTCTGAATGAAGATGAGCAGCTAACAGTCCCCGACGCTGAGCACCCGCCCCTGGGAGAGCAGCATCACTGCCAGGCTGACTCTGCATCTCAGGCGTCCCAGCTGTGCTTTCAGTTCATCTCCTGTGACATCAGAATGTGTTCACCTCTGCGATCCCGCAGGGCTGGGGAAAGCATTTTCAAGGTCCCAGCTGCGCAGCTGCTCTGAGGGCCCAAGCAATGCCTTCCGTCTTCACTGAGAGCCAAGCTTGAAGCTACAGGCATGGGTACTCGGAGTGGCAGCGGCACTGAGCTTTAGAAGCTGAGCTTTCATTCCCCAAGGAAATAAATCTCAGGAGAGCACAGCACAGGCCCCTCCTGCTTGACCCATGGGAGCCTCTCCTCTCGACTTTCAACAAGGATATTTTATTAAGTGATGCGTGTTAGTGAAAAGCACTGGCTTTGATTCAAACATGCTGGCATTTCCAACCCCGGCCTTCGCTGTCGGTCAGTTAGTGAGCAGGTCCTCGGCTCCTTTCCTCTGCGATGACAACCCGACGTGGTAAGAAGTAGATGATGTAATTTATGGAAAGTTACTTCAGCAGCTCCTAGTAGGTCACTGTAGGTACAAAACAGCACACACACACACATGCACACAGGTGCATGCTACATGGCACAGTGGAGCCAATTAACAGTAACTCTTCAACGAATGCTGCTCATCGCTTATGTCATCGCCATAATTACATTTCTAATAATAATCAGTCAGTGGTAGTATTGATGCGGATTCCCTTACAGGGCCAAGAGACAAGATGGATCTGATGTGCCTAGACTCCTCTACCGGCCAAGACACCCCAGTTTCCTTCCCCTGTAAGGAAACCCCAGCACCCCCAGGTCACATCTGGACAGTGCTGGCACAAAACACATGCCAGGCTCTGGGGTTCAGGCCTTGGGGCAACAAAACACTAACCCAAAGCCCTCTGAAGAGCCACCCAGAGTCACACTCTCACCTCCTCTCCCGCTCCCGTGACGCTAACGGGTTAACACGATAATCAAAACATGGGGTCCTCGTTCGTATGATATTCATTAAAGGGAAGGCTGCAGATGGTATTTAATAACAGCGTAGTCCCAGCAGGTTCCAGGCACTTTACCTAAATCAAACATATCATAAAGTTGGCACGGGAATCACAGAGCCTAGCCCTGCCACATCTGGCCAGGGACACGTGTTCACCCAGAGTGAAGGTAACAAAGCATCTCTATTACTTATGCAGATATGGCCTTAAATCGCTTGACAGTCTGATTCCACCCCACCGTCTCCCAGAGCCAAAAATAAAGGAGTATTGATTGCAAAGATTAATAACAGAGCTCAAGAAGGAAAAAGGTGCAAAACACCCTTTTCTTTCCTTTCGTGATATAAACGCCTGCCACCCCTGCAACCTAATTTTGTCACCCAGCACACGGGAGTGTATTAATTAAAGTGACACCAAGGACAGGAAAATCTGAGCTCTTAGAGTGATGACTGGAAATACATAAATATGCATCTCCAGGCTGTCTCAGAAGAGAGACGCGTTGCCAGGCAAGATCAGCATAGCCCCACCAAGGGGAGGGTGGTGGGGAGCGTGCGCAGTGCACCCCTGGAGGTCAAGGCTCTGGTTCTGGCAGAGGCCTCCTGGACCCAAGAACAAGCCTCTGGTACCCCACCCTGTCTGTGAGGAACCAGGCCATCGCCTCCGTGAACATCCCTGGCATGGCCTGGGAGGTAGTTCATCTTTAATGAACGTGTTTATGCACTCCATTTGCAGGCTGGACTGCGAGACGCAGCATGGTGGCATCTGACAGGTGAGGGAGTGGAAGCCCAGGCTGGTTAGTCGGTGGCCTGGCTGGAGTGCAAAGCCAGGTGTGATGAAAACCACTGCCCCACTGCTCTGCTCGGACAGGGGCCACGGAAGTGCAGGGTGGACAGAGCAGGCACTTGACTGGGGACCAGTCCGAGAACAGGCCCCAGTGGGTCTGGGTGGGAACCTCCAAGAGCCAGTGCGACCTCCTCCTGGCCCCTGCCGCTCCCCCTCCCAGTAGAGGGCATGGGGAGGCTCCTCTCCCCAGGGACAGGCAGTGCTGCAGCCTCGCGGAGAAGAGGATAGAGCTGAGGTAGGCTTGTGAGGCACGAGAGGGGGCGGACGGGCCTAGAGACACTGTGTTTGCGCTGTTTTATCTAGGTCAGCTTCACAGTAAGCCATACATGTACAGAGGTCAGCTTCACAGTAAGCCATACATGTACAGAGGTCAGCTTCACAGTAAGCCATACGTGTATGGAGGTCAGCCTCACAGTGAGCCATACGTGTACGGAGGTCAGCCTCACAGTAAGCGACACGTGTACAGAGGTCAGCCTCACAGTGAGCCATACGTGTATGGAGGTCAGCCTCACAGTAAGCAACACGTGTACAGAGGTCAGCCTCACAGTGAGCCATACGTGGACGAAGGTCAGCTTCACAGTAAGCCATACATGTACGGAGGTCAGCTTCACAGTAAGTCATACGTGGACGGAGGTCAGCCTCACAGTAAGTCATACGTGGACGGAGGTCAGCTTCACACCACTGTGTGTGTCCTGGTTCCAGGTACCATGGGGATGAGCCCTCAGCTCATCCCGGGCTCCCTCCACAGCGTTACCTGCTGGGCCTGTCCACCTGAACTCCCACAAGCATCTAACGGTCACCTGGTCCCAAGTGGACCCCGTCGTACTGCCCAAGCCAGCCCCTCCTCTGAATGCCTCATGTGAGTGTGGCCGCCCACCACCACCCAGGCCACCCAGCCCCTCAGGTGAGTCCTGCTGCTACGGCCCCACTGGCCCAGTCACTCTGGCTCCCTGGGTTTTCCTCAGTCCCCCTGCTCTTCCTCCAGCAGCACTGCTTCCTCAGCCAGGCAGGTCCAGAGAATGTTCCAGAGGCCGAGAGGGGCGCGGACACAGAGGAGAACGGAGGTCTCTCTGAGCCCCAGATTGGGGCATCCTGACAGGTAGGAAGTGGCCCCTGGTTAGCACAGTCACACACAGCTACACAGTATTATGTCTCTCACTCGTTTACTTGCTCCGCTAATAGGCTATTACTGTTTTTTAAACAGAGAGAAGGAGAAATACAAACAAGAGGAGATTATTAGGGAGTGCTTACTATGCACAGAGCATTGTTCTGAGCATTTGCAGAATGATCTTTTTAGGCTGGGCTATGATTATGCACAATCTACAGAGCAAGGATCTGAAGTCCAGAGTACTGACTTGTCCCACGCCAGATGTCCATTAACTACGGGACCCACAGGGGCCAGCAGATGGCATAGTGGCTACACTGCTGGACTCCCACATGGTCTATCATGGTTCCAGTGCTGGACCTGGTGGCTTGAAATTCAAACTGGGCACATGTGCATGTGTGCTAAAATCCCAAGAGAATGGAGGAGAAGGGGTTGCGGCGTGGCCACTCCCTCTGGGGGTGATTTCTCACATTCTCTCTGTCTTTCTGGCAAGTGCATGTGCCCTATGACAAAACAAAACTCTCTTAAATAGGTAAGTAAGGGGCCCAGGATGTGAGCCCCGCAGCGCTGGCTTCTGAGCACACACTTATGACGGTCCGCCCACACTTTCAGCTCCATGAAGACACACGGCAGGCCTGCTGTCCTCCCCAGCTGAGCACAGTGCCAGCTTCACTGCAGGTGTAAGTAAAGACACGGGGTGGAATGAATGGGGAGTCCCACCTGTCCCCCCACGGCATTGCTCCAGCCCTCGCGGATGTCAGCTAGCGGACTCCACCTGGCCTGCTGTCTCACTGGGCGTCACGCTCCTCCTTCTATCTCCCCACTGATTCCAGCTTAGCCAGAGCTGTGGCTGGGAGACAGTCTGCCATCCCTGCCATTCCCTGAGCCCCAGGCAAAGGCCAGCCATGCAGAGATCACACTTCACCACACCAGCTGCGTTCTGCCCCCTGTCAGAGGAAATCTGCAAACCGGCTGTGTGTTGTAGCTGTGGTTATCACAGATAAGGCACATGCACCGTGTGAGCGCGCCGGGCACACACATCCCACAGCTGTCAGACCCAAGGCAGAGCCGCCCCCACCTGGAGGCTCCCAGAGCAATCGGGGTGGGGAGACGTGGGGCAGAAAGCACAGCCTCCACCCACCCCTTCCTGGCCAAAGGCAGAGACCAGAGTAAAAGAGGACAGAGTGTGAGCGGCAAGTACGTGGCTGTGGCGTGTGTGCACGCATATGTGCATGGCTCCCACTGAATGTGTGTCCGGGCTGGCAGGTACCCTCTGTGGGGATCTCTGAAGTGCACAAAGAACACACGTGCACGCTTGGCCTCAGATGCAGGCAGTCTCCCTCAGCGTGCTGAGCCAAGGGGTTTTCTACAGAAACCCCGTGTGAGACCAGCATTGGAGTGCAGTTGTCTCACATCCTGCCAGAGACAGAAGCCAGTAAGAAATCTTGTAAAATTCTTCATTTTAGAAACCACAAAAATAAGCTCAAAGAGAACAGTCACTTTCCAAGGACCCACAGCTGGTGCTCTTGGCCCATCCTCTGTGGGCTTTGCAGGACGCCCAAGACAGCTACAATGCCACCCGAGCAGTGGCAGGAAGACGCCATTCCAAGGAAGGGCACCTGCGTCCAGACTGAGCACGGCACATCGGCAAGTCACAGGGCTTGCACGTCCTCCACTCACATCTTGTGAGTGCAGAAACCAAGTCAGCATGGTCTGGTGCCGAGACTAACGAGGGTAGCCTGAGGGGCCCAGCTCTAGAAACACGGAGAGGACACGTGTGACCAACATCGGCAAGTCACAGGGCTTGCACGTCCTCCACTCACATCTTGTGAGTGCAGAAACCAAGTCAGCATGGTCTGGTGCCGAGACTAACGAGGGTAGCCTGAGGGGCCCAGCTCTAGAGGACATGTGTGACCAGAGGACAGCTCAACAAGTACTGTGGATCCGCACTGGCAAAGCCAGGTGCTGAGGCCACATTCAGAACCCCTTGGGCCACCTGGGGATGGCATGCAGTGAACCATGGCTAGTCACAGAGCCCCCCGCCACCGCACACACGGCTCTGACGAGGCTTAACCTGACTTCCATTTCCAGTGGCTACTACAGGACCATGGTCCTGGCCTGGGGCACTGTCTTCTCCTCTGACTGCCAGGTCCACTCCAGGTAGGGCAGTGGAGCATGGGGAGGGGACGGTGAGGGGTTTCCTTTGGACTAAGGACTCTAGTGCCAGGCACTACCCAGAATGCTTTACAAACTGCATCTTTTTTCACACTTGCTGTCTGTGTAGAATTCAGGGTTTTCCTACCAATGAGGGTTCTTCTAGGAGCCATGAGGGTACGGGCATAGATAGAGAAGCTGGCTGGAGGGATTACAAAGTAGAATGCAGTCGGGTGTGTGATGCTCAGGCTCCAAAGTCCACAGCCTCTGTCCCCACACCCAGTCCCCTAGCTTCTGGTCCACTTGTCATCTTGTCTCTGGTCCAGCTCCAGCCCCGCTGCTCGCGGGGCGCCCCGCCTCGTGGGTCCTGAGTGGAGCCGTCCTCAGTTCAGCCCATCTAAGGAAGGACTGCAGGCGGGCCTTTCTGCATCTTGCCCCATCTGGAAGCCATGTGGAAACTGAGATGACTGGGATGGAAGAGCTTTTCAGCAGGGGCTGCTCAGCCTGTGAGCCCGAACCTCGGTGATTCAGGAACTCAGCTCAGGGACGGCGGGCCTCAGGGCTCGTGTTATGCTTTTCACACCACGACACATTCCATCGTGCCCGGCTCACAGTGAGGAAACCGACAGAATCACGTTACCAAAAAGTATTTGGTTTCCATGAGACTACGTATGATGAAAATGAGTTTATCAAATTAGCTTATTGAATTGTCTTTCTTCTCTTTCTTGAGAAATAAATATTTTTGATTTTTTAAAAGGGACAGTTTATTACTAAAACACATTTGGGAAACACGGGAGACTTATGGTGCTGGATAACACAGGAAGGACCCGAAACGCCTTTAAAAACATTGAACTCACTCTGCCCGGCTCTTTTCCACCCCAGGAAAAGAGCGCTCCTGTGAGTGTATCCAGGACATGCTGAGTGCAGACCGCCCAAAGCCAGCAGGTTCCCAAGCGGGCACCAGGCACTGAGCCGGCCCCTGGCTTGGTCTAGAAACAGCGATGCGGACCCCCTCAGGGGTTTCACTGTGCTGTCTTTTTTTTTTTTTTTTTTTTTGCCGAGAGAGAGTTTTGCTATAGGATATATACACTCACCAGAGAGACAGAGACAGTGAGAGAGAAAGCAAGAAATCACCTCCCCCAGGGGAAGATGGACATACCATAATCCATTCTCCCCCTTTCTTCTGAGATTCTGGGCATGCATTCATGCATACTCACCCAGTATGAATTTCAAGTCTTTGGGTCCAGGACTCTAACTGCAGCCGACCATATGGGAGTCCAGCACCCTAACCACTACGCCATCTGCTAGCCCTACTATAGAGTAATAGCAGAGGAGCCCAGAAAATTGTCTCAGGTCACTTAAAAGTGTTTCTTAAACCAATTTGATTTCAAGACTAGGTGAGTGATGAAGCGAGTGGAAGAGAACCCATTCAGGAACAACCAACTCCTCTGACTAAGAACAATGAACTCTGAGGAAACTCATCAACCCCTTGGAGACAAAAATGGATCTGAGTCCTTCATGTTATGAATGGATCATTTGTTCATTTTATGAAGCACCTACAGTGTTCTAAGCACTTAAAATGGGTTCAGGAGGAAAAATGGAGATAGTGGCTCACAACCTCAGGAAGTTTATACAATATCTTTTGGGGAGAGACTTTAAATAATCACATTTAACTGTACAGTTGTAAGGAAGATAACTTAAATGATAAGGCAAATTGTACAATTGTTGGGGAAACCTGTCATAGAAGGCTTAACCAAGTCTGGAGGAAGGTCTCTATAAGAGAGAGCTATCTGGGGGCTAGCAGATAGTGCAGTGGTTAAAGCACTGGACTCCACATGACTGACCATGGTTCAAGTCCCAGACCTGGCAGCTTGCTCTCTCTCTCTCTGGTCACACTGAAAAATAAAAATAGGCAAATAATAAAGAATATTTTAAAAACTTCATGGAAAATGAATATTATAAGAAAGAGAGAGAGAGCTATCTGAACTGGACTTGAAGAGTGTGTAGGAGTTAGCTGGGTGAAAAGAAGTGGGAGAGGAGGTCCTGGCAGAGGGAATGGCAAGTGTAAGGGTACTACAGATGGAATGAGGCACTTGCTGAGACTGGAGTAGAAAGTGCAGGAGACATAGCAGAGCCAGTTATAACTGACCTTGTTGGGAACCCACCAAATAATGAATAACTTGTTTCAGTCTTCGAGCCCCTCCTCCTTCTAGCCCAGTCTCATAGAGTTCTAGGATTGAGAACAGTTTTGGAAAGCACTGTCATCACGCTTCTTTTCATGACACTCAGGTATTCCATTTAAACGCATTTAGGAAAGTAATGCTAATCCATTAGCAAAACACATTGGAACCAAGACAATTCTGCTTAAAGCAAATACTCAACATCTAGCACATTATCTGCCACATAGTTTCATTCTGAAAATCACCTGTGAATTTGAGTGTTCTTGGGGCCAGCAGGTGGCATGGAGGTTAAGGTACTGGATTCCCACATGGTTGACCATGGTTCAAGTCCTGGACCTGGTGGCTTGAAAATCAGCTTTTGGCTGGAACCGTCATCTTCCAGTAATTAACCAAAA
>NW_006159718.1:1863095-1868001 GCF_000334495.1 Tupaia belangeri chinensis
CCTCTCGGGGTCTTGGGCACGCACACACCTGCGCTCAGCCTGAGTTTTAAGTCCTCAGGTCCAGAACTAGAATCAGAGTGGACTGTGGGAATCCAGCCACGTAACCATTACAACATCTGCTGGTCCCTCACTGTGCTTTCCTACAAGCCCACCATTGTATCAGAAAAAGTGCCAGCAACGATTATACGTTAACAGAACATGGAGGCATAGGCTCTCCGGTCGAGCAAGACAAAACAACTGAGGGCAGCTGAGGCCTTGAGAAGCACACATGAGCCCCTGGGAGCCCCTCAGGCCCAACTTCACCTCCCGCTCACGGCCAGGTGCCTGCTGCTCCCTGCACTCACCCAGTGGAATCCTGCACCATGATAAATCCTCAGACTCTACAGACCACCACCTTCTAGAAACCAGCCCGCTCCTACACGGCCATCCAGACAACGTGTCACCTTTCCTTCATCTCTGACTGCAAATTCTCTGTGCCTCCCCCCACCCACCTGTAGACGGTTGGCTGTCTTTCCTCACTTACAAGCCCTTTCACCCACATAGGATTGCAATAAGGACCTCCAGGACACCAAACTATGGATTTTCTACTCTAAGAGCACCAGCAGGATCTCCAAGATCCTCTGCTCTAAGTGCACCAGCAGGATCTCCAAGATCCTCTGCTCTAAGACCACCAGCAGGATCTCCGAGATCCTCTGCTCTAAGACCACCAGCAGGATCTCCGAGATCCTCTGCTCTAAGACCACCAGCAGGATCTCCGAGATCCTCTGCTCTAAGACCACCAGCAGGATCTCCGAGATCCTCTGCTCTAAGACCACCAGCAGGATCTCCGAGATCCTCTGCTCTAAGACCACCAGCAGGATCTCCGAGATCCTCTGCTCTAAGACCACCAGCAGGATCTCCGAGATCCTCTGCTCTAAGACCACCAGCAGGATCTCCGAGATCCTCTGCTCTAAGACCACCAGCAGGATCTCCGAGATCCTCTGCTCTAAGACCACCAGCAGGATCTCCGAGATCCTCTGCTCTAAGACCACCAGCAGGATCTCCGAGAAGATCCGCTGCTCTAAGACCACCAGCAGGATCTCCGAGATCCTCTGCTCTAAGCGCACCAGCAGGATCTCCAAGATCCTCTGCTCTAAGCACACCAGCAGAATCTCTGAGATCCTCTGCTCTAAGACCATCACCATGGCATCCTCGCAATTTCCCAACTACAAAGTCCTCGGACTGTTTAACAACTCTTCCTTGCCCCACATCTCCCACGCTGAATTGGAGTTCTACTGCCAGCACCCACTTTTCATCTCTGCACTACCCCACACCTTACACCTGGTGTCTTCCAGTCTCCTATGGTCACATCCTCCTCTTAGGCCACCAACACTTCAGTCTCTCTCTGCTTTTGTCCAGTTGCAAATTCCTCCCAGATCATTTTTTTAAAAGAATTATTGGGACCAGCAACAAATTCCTCCCAGATCATTTTTTAAAAAGAATTATTGGGACCAACATAATGGCTATGTTGCTGGACTCCCATGAAGCTGACCATGTTTTGTCCCAGACCTGGTGGCTTACACTCACACCAGGTGCATGTGCATGCATGCCAAGGATCACGAGAGGAAAATGAAGGAGGAGTTGTGGCATGGCCATTCCCCCTGGGGGGCGATTTCTCACTTTCTGTCTCTCTGTCTCTGTCTTTCTGGTGAGTATACATGCCTTATAGCAAAAATATCTCAAAAAAAAAAAAAGGATCATTGTTTATTTTTATTTTTTATTATTTTAAATTTTCTATAGGGCACATACACTCACCCAGATATGGGAGTGGGGAGGAAGTGAGAAAGCAAGCTGCCAGGTCCAGGACTTGAACCATGGCTAGCTACGTGGGAGTCCAATGCCTCAACCACTATGCTATCCACTGCCCCCCAGATAACTGTTTAATTGATAAATTCATTTTCTTAAAACTTGCTTACAGGAAAAACTATTTGCCTCTCCTCCCACATCTCTGTACCTGTCCTCGTCGTCACACCGGTCCCAGTTTGGACGTGACACCCTTTGGCTTCCTTCCACCCACCTTGCTAATGGGGTGGGTGAGTTGGCCGGTCTCTGGGCCCCTTCTCTGCCTCGTGACCTGTGACTTGTCCAGGTGCTGCAAGGCTGTGAGCTGGTTTGTCCAACCCCTGTCGACCTAGAGCACAAGTTGCATCTTCCTCCATTTGGTTCTGTGGGCCCCTCAGAGCCTCCCACAGGCCACAGGTATGTGAAGGAAAGATGGAGTAACAAAGAACAGCTTCCGTGTACACTGCTGCATGGCTCGCGGCTCAAGAAAGACACGTGATAAAGTCCTGTTTCCGAGACTATGAATTATCACGGTTTCTGTCTCAGGTGACACTTCAGAACACCCCAGGAATCATCACATTGATCGTACTGATTGAGCAAGATGACTGTCCTACACTACAATCAGCTCTCTCTGTCTGGAAGACGAGGAAAGGAGGCTCCGAGAGGATCGGGGTTCCTGGGATCCCAGAGCTACTATTCACAAAACCACGCCTCCGCGCTTCCTGCCACCCAGGGAGCACAAGGTTCGGTGGGAACACTGCAGCCCTTGCTAAAGAGCGACACCGTTCATCTACAGCAGTCGAATGGATTGTCTGCCACCGACTGGCCCCATGGACGCTGATGGGAGGCGCACTCATCACAACGCCCAGCACAGCCGAGACACACTAGGTCCTTCAGCCCAGGAGGAGACACGTGTAGGGCAAATATCGAGCATGAAGCTCAGAATTTTAGAAAATGGTTCTGCCTAAACTGCTGATGTATTCCATTGGAGTTTGCTGGAAATGATTTTTTAGAGCTCATTTCTGGGTTCACGTTCAATGCACTATCAATGGCTTTACAGCTGTTTCCGAGGAGATAAGAGACCGTCCATCAGGCTCAATGCTGCTGGTTTCTGTCATTTCCTCTTAGGAAAATCGCCAAGAAAAAAGAGAAACCTATTCCCAGAGAAAGTTTTCAAAATTACTCACACTATTGGCAGGTGCAGAAGAAGCCCAGCGGCGCCCACCCCAGGGCAGCACATCTGTAGAGCTGTGGCGGGGGGGGAGGGGGTGCGCCAGGCCTTGCAACTCACCCTGCATGGAACACGCGGAAGGCAAATGCCCTTCTTTCCTTCCTCTCCCCCACCCCAGCACCCAGCTCCGTTTCTGCAGGCTAAGGGACAAAGAGGACGGGCCTTGGGGAAATGACCAGGGAGAGCTTAGGCCCAGAGCGCGCCCCGAGATGTTGCTGGTGGAAGGCTGCTCTGCAGAGCGACATTGTCTGTGTGTCACTTGGTGGGGAGGGGTGCCCTGATCCAGGCCTGCAGACTGTGCTTCGAGTTCCATAAGGGAGAGTTCTGAGAAGATAACAAAGCGAGTTAATTAAAAGTGTTCACGTGACGGAGAAGAAACTGCCACTTCTATTCTCATTTTTATCTGCCCCAAACAGGGAGACCACAAACACAATGAACTCAAGCTTCAAACTTCAGGGATAAGGAGAATGTGCCCTTTCACGTCCAGTGGGCCCTCTCTGGGCAGTGCCGTGGGGCCTGCTGTGCCAGTAACCTGCGCAGACCGGGCACTCGCTTGGGCGTTCGCCAGGACAACCGAGTTCTTGGCCTCTTAGGCAGTCAGAAGCCAGGGGTGGAGGCCCTGTCGGAGCCATGGGGCAGTACTGAGTGCCCCAGGCACCCTAGGAGGGCAGGGCCTCACGGGCTGTGACTAAGAATGGGAGATCAGGCCTGGGGCCAGCATGCTGAGCTTGACCAGAAACCGCAGACTCGCCTTGCCTATGACGTTTTCACTATAAGGCTCTGCAGTGCCCCAGGGATCAGCCCCGGCAGGATTGTCATGGTAGGAAGGAACCCAGGGACCCTTCAGTCCCTGCTTACAGACTAGACGTCACCAGGTCTGTAGTGGGTCCTGTCGGTGCCCTGCCTTGAGCCCTTTCTGCAAGATGCTTCACTGGCCACTGGAGGTGCTCTCCACAGAGGGGTGCTGCCTCCCTAACAATGACCCCCCCATCTCTTCTGCAAAAGGCAGCCACAGCCACCAATGGAAGCGTGGGAGCATGGGAGGCAGCCCTCTGCGTCAGGCCTGCCTGGGAGGCAAGCTGCCCTCCGGCCTCCCAAGCTGGTTGCCAGCTGCTGCCACATTCTTGCTGAGCGTCTTTTCCTCACCTTACCCTATTTTCCTCATTCTGCTTCCTTTGAAATTGCCCCTCCACCCAATAAACCATTTGTGTGAGAAGCCTCTGCTCAGCTTTGTAGAGATCTCAACTAGAGGCCAGAGGCCCAGAGCTCTGAGGTCAAATCCAGGGTAATGAAGATGCGGTTTCCGAGGAGCCTCCCCTAGCCCCAGGCTGGGAACTGGAAGCTGGAAGGTGTGGGGACAGGACTGAGCTCGCTGCCAGCTCCACTCAATCCTGGTGCTTGGCTCTGATCGGTAAAGCTCCGTATTTTCATACGGCTGGTTCTCTGCCTGCCTGAGTCTCTGCTCTCCCCCAAGTCCTCAGGAGCCATTCTCTGCAAGGACAATTAATTTCACTTGCTCACCAGATTCAAGCACAATTAGTCACTGAGTTTGCCATTAGTTAACAGCAGGCAGAGTTATCAGCACCATCATTTTTCTATTTGGGGAGGGGATAAAATAAATAAGGCCCAGGAGAAAACCTGACCCCACAGTGCTGCTGTCTACAGACAGCCAAGAAACCAATTTGTCAGCCCCTGTGTATAAACGGCGCGTCTTTACATGTCCTGGTGATTCGGGACTGGGTGATATATCTCCTGTGATGACCTCACAGCTGGGTGGCTGACTCCCAAACTGCTGGGCCTCCTCAGTGCTCAGCATGAACCGCTGCCAGAGGGTGCACGCACCACCAGGGAAAG
>NW_006159718.1:1868011-1894206 GCF_000334495.1 Tupaia belangeri chinensis
CTCGATCCCGGGGTGTGGTCCTGCCACAATCCCATCGCCATGCTCCACCTCGGCAGGACTTGGGGCATCCATGCATACGTACACGCCTGGCATGTTGTTCAAGCCACCAGAGCAAGGATTCAAACCGTACTATCACGTGGGACTCAGTTCCCTGAGTCACTAAGCCACAAGGATGGCTCCTTGGAATCTCTCTCTACACCAAAACTTCACGTGACCAAGTGTTCAACAAGCCAAAGTCGGAGTAAGGTGGTGAGTCTTGATTAAGATGCGGGACCAGGTACCACAGCTGCAGGCAGGCTAAGAGGGCCCACTGGCCGGCCAGCAGGAGGAAGGGGACTGGCATGAGTCACCTTATGACAGCCACGGGAGGGAGTAGGGACAGATCAACAGGTTCCTGGGACCGTTGAGAACTGGGACTTGAGGAAACGGGCAGAAAAGCTAGGGGGCGGTATCGTGCACTAGATGCACTCAGGTAATCAGGAAGCCACCCCCCACCCCCCACACCAGCCCTCTGATGTGGGAACTAACAGCTCCACCTGAGTGCCCGAGGACACAAAGCCAGGCAGATGCAGACCCACATTAGGAGAGAGCCCGATAGGACGTTCTCACCCCAGCAAGGTTTACTCCGGGAACTTCTCTGGACTCTTAGTTGGATGGAACTTTGCCTTGGAGAGAACGGAGTCCCGGATTTGACCCGGAGTCTCCCCCTAGGGAGCAGTGTTTAAGAGCTAGGCTATAGAAAAGTAGAACGGAGAAGGTAAATGAACTGCAAAGAACATTCCAGGAGTAAGGAAAGCAGGAGCGGCCACGGGGAAAAGGACACAATCCGTTTGGCAGTCCGGTGAGATTCTAGAGATGTGAGTGGACAGAGCTGTGTCCTGAGACAAAAAAAAAAAAACCAGGATGTGATGAAAACGGTGCCCAAGCGTCCTCAGAGACCGAGAAAGCACCTGCACCGACAGAGGAAAGAACAGAAAGCAGGCACATGGGGGAAGGATGCTGTGTCTTGTTCCTCAGTCCCGCAGCCTCGTGGGCCAAGAACCCTGTGTCCCTGCCACCAGCACTGCACTGCACCTCACGCACAAACTCCACGTGGACGGGGTAAGGCGAGGCCTGGCGGGCTTCCTTACAGGACTCCAATCGCCACTGCTGAGCCCTTCAACTGAGGCCACAGCGGGGCAGGAAGCCTGGAGCCTTTCGGGGCACCAAGAGGCATTAGCACCTTCCTGCCTGCAAAAGCGCCTTAGCAGAGAACCTTAACCGGGGTGATTCAGCAGAGCAGTGGTTTTCCTTGTCAATGTCCTGAAGGAAAAGATCAAAGGCTGGACATAATCCGCTCACTCCTCCAGCAGATCCAAAGAGAATTATGGCCCTCGGCTGTGGCTTTGTTTAGTCCTTCCTCATACCTAAGAGCCGAACTTGCAAACTGAGGGAAGTCGACGTTTGGAAGGTCCAGTACCCCAAGGATGGGCCTGGGGCTTGGCTGTTTCTGCCCCTGGTGGCTTGTAGAAGTCTTAGCACGTCAAGTGACCTCTGCACTTCTGTGCCGTTCCCGGTCTCCACTGGAGTCTCAATCTCCTTTTCATTTTCTCTAGTCTCCTCAGAGACTTTGCCCCATCCATCAACCTCTCTTTACCTTGCCTCTGGCTCCTCTCAGTCTAAAAGCATGATCAGGTCCGCGTTCTCCTACAGTAAGAACTACAGCGCCCAGATCTCCCTGGACACCTCCCCAAATCCAGCCACTGCCACCTCGGTGGGCGACCGCCTTCTCGCCCTTCGTCTCACCATTAAGGTTCTCAGGAAAAAAACTTTCACTTTGACTTAGACTTCTTAACATTTAAATTACAGCCTTAGCATGCAACAGAAGTTCTCTCTCAATGGATAAAGGAGAGCTAACGACACTCAGCCAAGTCCCAAGCCACGGCTAGACACACACCCCTACAGGTAATCCACGTCTGACGTGAAGCAGGCTCTGGAAGAATGCGAACAGCTTCATTCTTGTTACCCTGTACTCCGCCTAGCCTCAGGTGCCCCGCCACATCTCAGGACAGAACACCCTCCTGCTATAGCTACCATGGCGCCAATGCTCAGCGGTAAGAGGGATCATGTGATATCGACCCAAGACCATATTCCCACACTGGCGGCATGCCTGCAACATCTGCTTCTGGAAACCCAAGGGCTCCCCAGCTCCCCATCTCCTAGCCACAGACCTCCCTCATCTTCTGCCACACCCTAAATGTGTGTGGTCTGCCCAAGGCCTCCTTGTTTTCTGTCTACAGTACCTCCAGTGGGACTTAATTAATTTCCATAATGATGAGTACAATTCTTGGCAGTGGACTCAAAAATCTCTGAGATAAACTGACTTCTCCCAGACCAACAGGTGCACATTTCCAGCAGTTTCTCAGCTCGACCTCAAGGGGTATGGGAAACCTCCTGACAGAGGAACAATCGAATTGAGTCTTAGGAAAATTTGCACTGACCAGAGGCCTGGAGAGGCAGGGGAGCAGGAAGCAGAAGGTAGGACACAGAGCAGAGAGCTCCTGTTCTACTGGGCAAAATGTGTTACTATAGGAACAGAAATGGACCAGGCAGGAGTGCCCCAGAGGAAATGCCACCCTATTAGTAAAGAAGAAACCACACACACACACACACACACACACACACAATCAAGGCAGAGAGCATCCATAATTAACACTGGAACCCACTGGAAGTCCATGTAGGAGAGGCAGTGTGGTGCGTGGTGACAGTAACATAGCCCCATCCCTGTCACTCAGGTAGCCCCACTCCCTGGGAGATGTGGCATGAGAGTGCTGAGAAGGTGAGGACCGTGATGGCTTGCAGGGTGGGGTGGGAGTCAGCACGGGTGGCTAGGGAAGGTGTCCTCTGGCCCTGGAAGGGCAGCTCAGGCTCCCCTGCACCTGTCACAACCATGGCATGCCAGGGCTACCCACTGTCCTGCTCCTTTCGATCCCAGGGTGGTTCCTCCTGCTGCTGCAGGGAGGTCCTGAGCTCCTGACAACACTGAAAGGTAAGCATGTAATGAGTGTGCTCTGAGCGGAAGGAGCTGCAGACTGAGGCCAGGAGGCCAGGAAGTGGCAGGTGAGAAAGGCTGAGCTCACACCCCATCACCCCTCCTCCCTCCAGGCCACATCAGCCCGCACTCGAGGCTGACAGTCACTCTGCTTCATCTTCCTCCCCTTGGGCTGCCCCGGAGACCATGACCGCTTTCCGAGCCCTGGCTCCAGCCCAGCCTGCTGACCCAAACTCATCTCCTAAACGTGCCACCGTGATCTTGGCTGACTCTGACATTCAGGGGAGACGAATCCCTGACCTTACCCTCAAGGTCCTCTGTGACGAGGCCCAATCTCGTGTCCACGCTGATTCTCCTGGGTCCCCGTGAGCCTGTTCTCCACCTAATCTGAGCCCAGGAACAGAGCGACAGAGCATTGGATGGGCTGGTTTCTGGGTACCTCTTCAGTTTCCAGAACAGCACTCAATTTTTTTTTCTTTAGAGAGATTTTCGCTATAGGACATAAGTGCTGGCTAGAGAGACAGAGTGAGAAATCATCCCCCAGGGAGATGGCCACGCCGGCATCCCGTCTCCTCCATTCTCCTCCTAGGATCTTGGGCACGCACGTGTGCCTGGCATGAGTTTCAAGCCCCTGGGCTAGGGACTTGAGTTGCAGTCGACCATGAGGGAGTCCAACGCCTCAACCACTATGTCACCTGTGGGCCCCAGCACCCAATATTTTCAATGATAATTGCTTTTCTTTTTTAAAAATCAAAATAACTCTCATGGAGCAGTTAATATTCTCATTTATGTCTGGAAAAAAAAAATAAGAGAAAAAAAGCAGGTTTTGAAAATTTCAGCTGCCCAGGGTTTATGAATTTCCAGGGCAGAGACTCAAACCTTTATCTGAGAAACTCCACCTCTCTGCTTCTTTCACCACAACCTGAGGCATCCCCAGAATGCTCTGTTGACGCCCACCCTGGTTTTACCCAGCATGCACTGCCGCTTCACCTGGAATGCCCCGTTCACCGTCACTTTCTAAATCTTACACCTCCTCACGGCCCAGCGCCTTCCCTGCCGCCTCAGCTGACAATAATGATTTCCTCCACACTGTCTTGGCCCACGCTCATGACGCACCACTCTGGCTTGTTCCAATGTGGCTTCTGCTCCTCTCTCAATTCCTGCATTGAACAGAAAACTCTCTACTGTACGGGCCTTTCCAAGGACGACAGTGTCTGACCTCTGCTCCCCACGGGCTCCTCACAGTGTGTGCAGAGCAGACGCTCCCAGAGACGAGCGAATGCTGGGCTAGCCAGACAATTCACTCAAAGTGTGCTCTCAGTGCAGCCCTGGGCAGAGTTTACACCCCAGCAGCCGCAGGAGAGCATTCCCGCCTGCCCCTGTCCCAGGGTGGCCTGCTACATCTTACAGAATGAGGAGAGCAGGAGAGAGTAACAGGTCCTGAGCTAGGAGGAGAGCAAAGTCAGACTTGCTTTCAAAACCACTGGCTTCTCTGCAGCGAAGGGCAGGGGTCCCGGAGGAGGCCTTGAGGATGCATGGAAAAGGCAATGGCCCAACACGAGGGGGGCGTGGGGTGAGTCCTGGAACCAGTCTTCTGTGAGCTGGTAGGTAGCAGTGACCAAGTCGCGTAAGTCCCATTTCCTCAGTTCTCTCTCAGTGAAATGGGAATAATACAGTAGCCACCTCCCGAAGAGTCAGGAAAGTGATATTTGTAAGGCATTTACTACAGCCGGAGCATGGTGTGCTAGAATCTCTGACACGGCCTACAGTCAGTGGGGTGAGTGTTCGACAGCAGGCTCTGAAACAGTAACTGAGCAGGAAGGAACTGAGTATGCGATCAGTAAAACGGCCTGTACAGGCTGCCGACCTTGAGCGTACAAATCCTCCCACCAAAGCCAATTCAAAGCTTCACTATGATGTCGCAGAACTGTCACTGGCCAACTCCAGCACATCACAGCTTGTGCCTCACACACACACAATGTTAATTCATTCTGCCACTCTTCCCATCTCCCTAGAACCAGAGACGGAACTCTTTGTCAGGTGGAAACAGAAACTAACAACCATGCCTTCCAGTTGGGGTGTGGAGAGGAGACAGAGACCTCGAACACCCTTCCTCGTCACAGGGAGAGCCTCCTGGCAGCCTGCCTGCAGGGCCCCAGCAACATAGCCTTAGATGGGGCCAGACTTAGATTGGGAAGAATCACAAGCCTGCCAGCTCAGAGAATCCTCTTTGAACACAAGAAGATTGGCCTTCCAGCATTCTTCATCATGGAAGTCAGCCCAAGGGAGATAGCTCATGGCTAGACACTTTCAGGTGTGGTCTTCTTAATTTTTTAAAATTTGCTAGGTGTTAGTTGGGGAGAGACAGAGAGAGAAAAAGTGAGCAAGAACCCCCTATGGGGACTGGTCATGCCCCAATCCCTCCTCCTCCATTCTTCCTTTTGGAATTTTGGGCACACATGACTCAAACCTCATGGTCGGATATGTGGGATCCCGCTGCCTTAACCACCGTGCCACCAGCTATCCCCGGGTGTGGTTTTGTTTGTTTGTTTGTTTTTTGTTTTTGTTTTTGTTTTTTTAAGGATATGAAGAACATTTCCCCTTGTGATTCATTTCTTTCTGTTCCTCAGTTTGCCTCAGCTGGTCTGATAAAGCAACCTCTTTGCACTGTCAATGCTTAAGGGATGCCAACACCATGGCAACAGGTGGGGCCAGCAGCCCTCACACCCAGCTCACCACCACCCTCAACATACAGCAATTCCGGCAAATCTTCCTTCCACCTTTGCCGGAAATCTGAGCCAGAGTGACCTCACTATCTAGAAAGCTCTAGAGGTCTACTGCAGGCATTGCAGAAAAAAATAGGGAAGCAAATTTCCACTAGATATGAGTGAAAGTCATCTCCCTACAGACATATTTTGAAGGGAGTGTAAAGCTATCAGAATGGAAAGGGTGAGCTCCAAGTCTCTCGTAGTGATACCAGCCCAATTGGAGACAAGATTTCTAAGCCTTGAGATAAATTTTTTAATGTCTTGTTCTGACAAAGAAATATGAATAAATTGTCATGATATTTTTTTAGAGCTCTTAAGACTTGACATGGGACATGAGCAGTGTCCTAAGGAAGGGTAGTTGACACACAACACTGTAGACCACACAGAGGTCATGAAACCAACTCTAAAGCAGGCATGGTCTCTCCTTTCCTCATTAAAGCAACAAAGGTGGAGACAATGATCACATAATTCTCAGGTCTCTAGCTTTTCATGCTCATTGGTTACAAACAAATGCTTGAAACCACTTTGAATGTCTCTGATAAAACCTGACATGAAAAAATAAAAACCATGAATAGTCCTACAGGTAAAATAACTGAAGTCCTATTTTGAAACCTTCCAGTATTGAAAACTCTTGGCCCAGAGAGGTTCCCTGTAGTGTTCTACCAAGTGCTAAAAACCTAAGGCTGTCCAGTCTTCAGCAGTCTCTCACAGGTAATGGACAACGAAGGTTTGTCTTGTGATAGGAAGTGTCTAGGCTCGGGCCTGGTGATGCAGGCAGTAAATGCTGGAGGCCATGGGAGGGCTCCAGCCTTGCATTCTAGGCCTGCCCAAGCATGCTAGGTGTGCCCACAGATAGGCCCATAATTCCAGCTGGCTGCAAGTCTGGGTGGGACTATGGCATGAGGACCCCATTGGCATGCCTTCCCTTTTCCTCTTTCTCTCTCTGGAAATAAACATAAAACAAAGTGTCTAAATGTTCACTGAACCTGTTTCCTCTCATGGGGTACAAAGGAAACTACACTCTGCAGTCTCCCTGGCAGATAGGTTAGAGTCTTGTGAGTACGGGCAGAAATAACACATAAAATTTCCAGACCAGGTGTTATTACCTGAGTTCATGAACTCTTTTCCTTTCCATGGCATCCTCAAAACCCTCCTGTTAAGTAAGGGAGCTACACAATCTTTGGATTCTGGTTCTCCAAGTTCTCTCCTTGCCAAGGGGAGCCACCTGAACCTACACTGGGCTGTGAAACAAGCCAGAACGAATTGTGTTAAGAAATTTTTGCATTTGTTACCACAAAACCGTCTAGACTAATCTGACAAATATACACACACCCCAAAATATATATCTATATGTGATATCAATTTTGGATAAAATCTAACAAAGACAGCAGAAGAGACAAGAAAAATCCACACTCATAATACAGTTGGAAAAATTCTAAACAAAATATTTGGTTGTTGGAAAAGTCATGACATTTTTTTTCCCATTTTAGAGAGGTGTTTTGTTTTGTTTTGTTTTGTTTTGCTGTAGGGTGCATGCACTCACCAGAGAAAGAGAAAGAGACAGAAAGTGATAAATCAGCCCCCCCTCCCAAGGGGAGGTGGCCATGACACAATCCCTTCTCCTCCATTATCCTCTTGGGATCTTGGGCACACACACACTCACACGTATCCAGCATGAATTTCAAGCTACCTAGCTGAGGATTAGAACCATGGTCAACTATGTGGGAGTCCAGAGACCTAATCAGTACACCATCTACTGGTCCCAAACATATCAACATTTTAAAACAGATAAACATTGTAACCTGAATTTCTTCCAAAAATGCAAATTTGGTTTACCATTGGAAATAATTAATGCAATTTGCCATACTACCATATTAAAGTAGAAAATTAAAATCTATGATCATCTTCCTGGATGTAGAAAAACATTTAATAAAATAAAATAAATCCATCTTTAAAAACTAAGGCCACAAAACCCTTCGCTTCATAACAGTAAAGGACTTTCTTAATAATGGATATCTGTAAAACATCATTCCAATGGCAAAATACTGATGAGAAGGAAGATGAATAAGTCCCACAGTATTACTCAACTCAGGCTACCACAACAAAAGACCATAAATTGGGAATTTTAAACTAAAGAAATGCGTTTTCATACAGTTCTGGAGGCTGGAGGTCCATTGGCAGGATGCCAACATGGTCAGGTTCTGGTAAGAGCTCTCTTCTGGCCTATACATGGCCTCCTTTTCACTGTGCCCTCTCACGGTAGAAAGAACGAGCTCTCTCTCTTCCTCTTCTTATAAGGCCACGGTCATTTCAGATTAGAGACCCACCCTTATGCCCTCATTTAACTCAAGTACTTTCTAAAGACTCTCTAGCTGTTCACTATAGTGGGGATTAGGCTTCAACATATGAATTTTTGGGAACACAATTTAATCCACAGTGCCCACTAACATTACTCACATATTGGAGGTATTACTTACTGCATGTAGAGGAATAAAACACTTAAGATTGAAGCAAACAAAATTCTGATTTTTCTTTTACTTTTTTTTTTAAGAGAGTTGTTTTTTTAATCTGTTTGTTTGTTTGTTTTTGTTTGTTTGTTTGTTTCTTTGCTATAGGGTGCATGCACTCACCAGAGAGACAGACAGACAGAAAATAAGAAATTACTCCCCCACCACCCTGGAGGAATGGCCATGGTATAATCCCTTCTCTTCCATTCTCCTCTCAGGATTTTGGGCACACACACACCCATTGTGAGTTTTAAGCTGCCAGATCTGGGACTCAAACCACAGTAAACTACATGGGAGTCCAGAAACGTAACCATTATGTCATCTACTGTTCTGCAAACTTTTGATTTTTCATAAGTTATACGATTGTGTATATAGAAATTCCAAGAGAATCTATAGTTAAATTTTAGGATCAGTAAGACTTTACAAAAGTAACTATTTCAAATCAGTATATAAAATTGGAGGCCAGACAGTGATGTGTGGTAATGCAACACTCTGTGAGGCTGACCCAGAAGGGAAGGTTCTGGGCTCACCTCCAGAGACCTCTCTGTAACTATTAAAATCAGTATATAAAATTGGAGGTAATGCAACACTCTGTGAGGCTGACCCAGAAGGGAAGGTTCTGGGCTCACCTCCAGAGACCTCTCTGAGTATGTCAGGTGTGCACGTACCCAAGGTACAGGACGGCTGAGGCTGGGGTGTCAGCACGTGAGGAGTGTCTTCCTCTGTATCTTTCTGTTTTGTCTCTCTCTCTTTCACTCATGAGAGGAATAAACTAAAAATAATAATAATAATAAGACATATAATCAGGCCAGCCCCATGGCCTAGTGGTGAAAGCGAGTCAGATCCCTCGTGGTTGCCTGTGGTTTAATCCTGTATGCCCCTAATCCCAACAAGATGGAGAAATGAAGAAACAGGGGTTGAGGTACAACCACGCCCCTCTGGAGGAGGCTTTCTCCCTCTTCCCAGCTAACTCTATTTCTCTCTGACAAATGCACATACACTCTGAAAAATGTTTTAAAAGGTCAAAAAATCAATGGTTTTCATATATACCAGCAACATAACAGTACACATAAGGATATCTGTTAAAATACAATAAAAATTTCAAATACCTAGTCATAAATTAAAGGTGTCCATGTCTATGTGGCTATGGCAAAAAAATAAAAAAATAAAAAAATAATACCAGAAAAATTAAATTGAGAGAAAAATTACTTACCTAAATGGTAAGTAACTTGCCACTATTTACATGAATAGGAAGGCTCAGTAATACAAAACTCTAATTCCTTCCAAATCAGTTTGTAAATTCAATACAATCAAAATTCTCACAATAATATTTATGTTAAACTTAAAACACTGATTAAAGTAAAAATTTACTTGAGAATGAAAAAAGTAACCAAAGTACTCTTGAAGACAAACTGAGTTTGAGGAACAGGTATAACAGGATAACGAGTATCTAAACTTATTATAAAGTTATAGAAATTAAAACTGCAGATTTTTTTTATGCCAGAAGATACATGCATGTTCCAGAGAGAAAGAGGGAGAGAAAGAAAGCCACCCTCCAATGGTGCCTGTCATGCTGTGAGCCTACGAAAAGTCCATACACTTCAGTCACGACAAAGACACCCCTTACTCAGGGAGACATTATACTTTTCTCGTAGGATAGCAATAGTGTATAGAAAACATAGCAGAGATAAATATACCGTTCATAATGACAATATAGATAGCATAATATGTAGCCATAGATTCAATGACAGGTATGCAAGACCTATATCATAAAACAATATATGCTCAGCCGTGGTACACAGCAATAGCACTCCACTTTGCAATGCTGAAAGCCATATGGAAAATAGAGGTTCTGTTCCTGGGTCGACCTGTAAATGCTGGCATGGGTACATGTGCCTCATAATCCTGGCTGGCTGGGACAGGCTTCGGGGAGGATTATGGCATAATATCCTTTTGAGGGTGCTTGCCTTTTTCTTCCCTCTCTGTTGTCATAATTCTCTTATAAAAGAAATAAACTTTAAAATAAAATACAAAATATTACTTAATAAAAGAATTAAAAGATAGCTGCTATACTATGTTCATGAATAGGAAGACTTGTGTCATAACGATGCCAACTATCTCTAAATATATTGCAATTTTGGTTTTGTAAAATCTAAGAAGCTTATTTTCAAATACATATGAAGAATAATGCTTCAAGGCAGTTCTGGAAAAGAAAAACACAAATGAGTATGATAAGAACAAAAATATGACAGTTTCTAAGGCAAACAAATAAATCGCTGGAGGAGAAAAGAAAGTCCAGGAGTTTCAGGTACGTACAGAGCCTACTCATGCGACTTTGGAAGCATCGAAAATGAATGAGCATTGACAAAAATCATAGATGTCTACAACACGAAGTGTAACTTTATTGCATAAAATTTAAAAAAAATATATCACCCAGGAATTTAGAACCCAGGCTGGAAGGCAGACTGCATCACCGAACTCTAACAGTGGTGTAAATATATGACAATGACTGAAGGGCAAGGGGAAAATAAGCTAACCCAAGTAATTCCAGTAAGCAATGTTTAGACTAAAAATTGTAAGGCTAAAGGCAAAAGAAATTGTGCATTAATATTGTTCTAGTTGATAAATTTGTCTCTCAGGGGAATACGGGCTATTAATTCTGAAATTTGTGTGTGTGTGTGTGTGTGCACTAGAGTTGAACAAAGTTAAATGGATGGTGGAGAGTGGGATTCAGGTTTCTACTGGAGAGGGATGTTACACAAAAGCAAGAGAAAGTTATAATAGCATGTGGCACTGGACTCAAGTTGGAGACAACAGTATGAGTTTATGTTTAGTGTAGTAAAGGAGACTCGGCCCAGTCTCGGCACGGGCAGTAGTATGCTATTGCTGGGAGCTATAGGGCTAAGTGCAGGCTTGTGTCCTGAGTAAACCTGCAAACACGCTGGGTACATGCATGCCCATGATCTTCATGCACTGCACGCTGGAGGGGTAGGCGGAGAAGACCCTGCATGGCAAGACCCTGGTGGGAGTGCCCGTCTCCCCTGTGCATGTGCACACGCTCTATCAGCAGTTAAATAAACCACTTTTTAAAAAGATGCAGGTGAATAGATAAGGAAACAATCAATACGCGTGTGCACATGGGTTAGTATAATGCAGATATTTTCTAGCTCTAACTGCTGAGAGGGCCTAGAAGCAGTGGTATCCCAGTAGCATCCAGCATGCCCAAAGCTCAGGCCTTGAATTCTAATAATGTTCTAAACAAAAGGAATCAAGCTCCCTGGAGGAATGGCTGATTCCAGGGCCAAGGCAGGAGATATGCGAGATGTATACAGAACATCTTATGGTGCCAGAAAGAAAAGGAAGTGCTAAAAGGAAGGATGAAGGAAAGGAAGGAGGGAAAAAAGGGAGGGAGGGAGGATGAAAGGCAGGGAGAGAGGGAGGGAGGGAGGAGGAAAGAAATGAGGATATGCCAAAGGACATAGAAACCAATCCAAAAGAGCTCCCAAAGGCCGAGCTGAGACAATTTGAGCAACAAATAAGTACAGTAGCACTAGATTATAATTTATAAGTTAGTGATTGAATAAATAGGAAAGAAGAGATCAAGTTATCTTATAGAAGAATCTCAAATAACTCGAGATTGAAAAAATAAAACCAAGTAAACCCAAGTTGTGAGACAGTCTACAAAATACCTAATTAGTATGCCCAACTGCCAAGGCCACGCAAAACTGGGGAAACCAGAGCCTTTACAGACCAGAGGAGACTCAGGAGACAGGGTCACCCAGGGAGATGAGAGGGAGATGAGACCTCGGAACAGGAGAACACTGGGAGAAGCTGGTGACATACAGAGAAGCTGTGGAGTTTATTCATAGTAAGATACTGATGCTGAAATATTTATTTACTTATTTATTTACTTACTTACTTACTTACTTATTTATTGGAGAGGTTTTTGCTATAGGGCACGTGCACTCCAGAAAGACAGAGAGATAGAACGAGAAATCACCCCCCAGGAGGATGGCCACGCCGCAATCCCTTTTCCTCCATTCTCCTCTCAGGATCTTGGGCACACACGCACACGTGCCTGGTGTGAGTTTAAGCCACCGGGTCCGGGACTCAAACCATGGTTGACTGCATGGGAGTCCAGCAACAAAGCCACTATGCCAACTACTGGTCCCGATGCTGGATCTTAATTGTGACAAAAACACTGCATTAATGTAAGACGGGAACCTTAGGGACAGAGAAAAGAGGAACTCTCCGTACTTTTCTATAAACTAACTATTCTAAGATAAAGTGTTTATTTTTAAAAAGCCGAAAGAAAGCGAAGACTCTTCAATAAACTGTGCTGTAATAATTGTTTATCCTTGTGAGTTAAATGAGGTTCTCTAACATAAAATGAAGATGGAAAAAAGACCCATATGTGAAAATCAATATTGTGTAATTTTTGGAACGAACTGTATGACCTGGAGTTAGGGATGACATTTTAAAAGAACACAAACGGAACAAACCCTGAAGGGAATCATTTACAAAGTTGACTCTATTAGTATTAAAATTCTCTCCACAATAAAAACACTGTAAGAAAATAAAATGTAAGTCACAAACTGGAAGAAAATGTTGGTACACATGCAACACAGACACGCAAGAGTGGTGAGAGGAAAACAAATCACGTATCACACAATTAAAAACAAAGCATACGCAGAGGAAAGGAAGAAAAGTGCAGAAGAAATTGAATCGGAAATAAATGTAATAAAAAATGCCTATCCTCACTTGTAATCGGGAAATTGTGAATGAATATACTCAAATACAAGATGTGATGCCCATCAGATTCTCTCTCACACACCGCTACTGACAATATAAATTTGCAAAACTGCATTGGAGAGCAATTTGGTGATAGCTAATAAAATTAAATAGGTCCATACTGACAAGCCATCTCCTTCAAAAGCCAGGAAACACACCTGTGAGCTCAAGAAGCATACAGCAACACATGCCACCCCGCGGTCAGTCCTGGCCTGCGAGCACGACATGGAGACGGCCCAGGTGTCAGCGGGGGTGGGTAAACACGACAGGCGTCTGCAGTTAGGGTGTCCTTCACTATACGGCATCTGAATACATGGGTATGGAAGTGGGTCAACATGACTACAACAGGCAATACAGTGAGGATTTTCTACTCAGTGAAGATCACACACACATACATATAGTTCAGTGCTTCCACATATATTTTGAAGCTATCTGAAAACACAATATTGAGGCCAGCCGGCAGAATGGTGGCTAAGGTAGCTGGATCTCACTGGTGACTACACAGGGTGGCACTGGAATCCCACACCAGATGCACAAGCATGCATGCCAAAATCCTGAAAAGAGGGAGAAAAAGAAAACAAGGGATTGTGACAGGACCATTCCCCATGGGGATGCTTTTTCACACTCCCTGTCTCTCTCCCTCTCGCTCTCTTTCCAGCAAGTACAAATATGGCAAAAATTAAAAAAAAAAAGAAACAGATATTGAAAACATTAAATATATTAAAGGTATAAATAAAGATATCAAATATATATCTTTATGTAAAATGTAAAAAAGATATATTAAAATGTTTAAAATAAGTCTACTTTATTTACAGATGCATATTATATGGTAAGTATGTATATGTACACATATATGTACATATGTATATATAGCATATATTAATGTATACATTAGCACATATATGTCTTATAAACACTCAATACATTGAATTTGTATCTACAAATACCTGAAGGTACAACAGAAAGGACGAACCTGAGTCTAAGGTCAAAGGTATATTCAATTGCATCCATAACACTATATTTCCAAAATCATACTTTGAAGCAAATTGATTAAGTAACATTTGTTACATGTGGGTGGTGGAGCATAAGTGCTTATTACATTATTTTTTCAAATTTTTATGTTTAAATGTTCTGCACAAAATCAAAGATAATTAATGAGAAGTGAACTATGACAAATAAAAAACTACTTCTATTGAATGAGACCTGGATTCATTTGCATAAAGAACTAATGTTGAGCAACTTCAGGCAATTGTGCTTGCAGAAAGGAAATATAAATTCATAAATTTTGCAATGGAAATACAGTAAAAAAAAATGGAAGATAATACTTAGGAAATGGGAGGCATTTATGCGTGATAATTCTTCACGTCTCCATAGTAGAGATTCCAACAGTTAATGCAGGATGTGAAAGTACGAGCCTTCCTCGATGTTTCAGATTTGATTTTGTAATTACAGAAGGACAATTTGGGAACTAATTTCTTGTAAGAAAATTCAATAGCTTCAGTTTTGGTTATGTCCTTTCTTTCCTCAAAGTCAAGTAAAACTAAATGAATACTTTTACTAAAATAGCTTCATTACATGATCCCATGTTGTTCTAGGTTACTTTTATCTAACTATCCATAAACCTGCAGAGCCAGACAGCTAAAATGATTTTTTTTTCTGAAAGGAAATATTGATTATTTGGGGAGAGAAAATAACTTGGTAATTTTTGAAGAAAAAAATCTGATTTAGGATTTTAAAATAATACAACAATTATTATTTTAAAAACTATAAGGTAATGGAACAGCATGATGGGAACGGACAGTGTGAGGCACGGCATTTTGAAGACGAGAACAGCAACTACACTGGAAAAACCATAGAACACCTCAAAGGAAAGAAGGCTTTAGCCAGACCTGGAGGAAACGTGAAATTTCAGAATAACTGAAGGACTAGCGTGTGTCGGTGGGAGAGGGACTAAGCTACGAAGCTGCAGAGGAGTGGCTCACACGCAGTGAAACGACTGCGTTTAAACGTGGAGAAGAGACGGTTTTTAAGGACTTAGAGCAGGACACGCCATTAATGCCGGACGTGGAGAGGGCTGCGGACCCCCACACAGATGGGATTGCTCCGCTGATGAAGGGTTCACACACGTGAGGCTCCTGAGTAGATTCTCAAATGGAAAATTATGAAGTTTTCAGGAAAATGAGAGGAGTAAAGCATTCCGAGACAGAGAGAGAGGGAGAGAGAGAGGGAGAGAGGGAGGGAGGGGGGAGGGAGGGAGAAGCAGGGAGAAGGGTGCAGAGCACTCAGGGGGGTCGACTTGTGGCTCAGACACCAGGTGTGGGAGGAAAAGGTGAAACAGCAAAGGTAGGCAAGGACCGGAAGCGCCCACCTTAGGCGTCTGCCATGGGAACTGGGACTACCTGGGTTCTGCTTGTTTGGTTGGTTTTGCCCATAGAGTGTGTGTGCCACTGGAGAGAGAGACAGACAAAGGGAAAGTGAGACATCACTCCCCAGAGGGGATGGTCCCCTTAATCCCTTCTCCTCCAGTCTCCTCTGAGGATTTTGGGCACATACACGCACTCAGCACAATTTCCAAGCTGCTGGGTCCGGGACTCGAACCGCAGAGTCAGCCATGTGGGATCCAGCTCCTTAACCACCACCTGGTGGCCTAATCAGGACTACTCCTAGCAGGAAACCATCAACACACGTTTTCTTGGCTGGAGTGGGTGCTTCATACAATTTACTGTATTTTTCCTACCATCCAATAAATTTCATTTGAGCAATTTCAAGGATTCCCCTGCAAGTCTTCATTTTATAGCTATTTTTCTTTACAAAATCTTATCCTGTCTCACTTCTGTTTTTCTCAGGTTCTCTGCACAAGTGCTTGTAAAGAAATGATGCATTTGTGGGTAGGAGACCTGAGAAATACTGTGATCAATTAGTCCTTTAGAAAGATGCTCAGAAGATACTGGACGAGAGAAAAACAAACAGTGGAATTTAAGCACGTGCAAAGGCAGGAGGAGGTTGCCCAGGTGTGCAAGTATGGAAACATCTGTTTCAAGACTGCAGCAAGGAGGGTGATTTGGAGAAATTCCTACGTCACTGATTAAATCTCTGGATCGCAAATGACTTCCTTTGGGAAATGGGGACAGGCCAGGCTAAGGTGCCTGTGTGACCAGGTGGATGGCGCTGCTCGCCGACTAATGAAAGACGCTGGTAGAATGGCCGTAGTTGCACTAATGAGCTCGGTTCTGAGCAAGCTGAGTTTGTGCCTGGCCAGACCAGGGCCCCAGACGCCCCGTCAGCAGCACTGGGTGTGAAGCCCTCAGAGCAGACCGCAGACCGCAGCACCCAGGAAGGAAGGAGCGCGCTGAGCAGTGAGCGACGTGCCAGTCGGGGAGTATGCCGCGGCGGGCCTCCCCTGCCCTGAGCCTGCTGGCTGATTACTCTGAGGCAGCCTGTCAAACCTCATCTGCCCATCTTGTTGGTTTCCGCACTGGTTCCATCCTGTCGATATCATTTAGAATCTTGATTCCGTGAGTCAACCTGCGAGCCATCCCGGGCTCTCCAGTCCAAAACGGTCTGTCTACCACCATGACTCTCCCTACCGCTTAATAATGTGGCCATGAAAAGGGGAAGACATCACACCAACAACAAAATTCACACCTTTATAAGGAGGAAATGTGTCGTTTCTTTACGAGCACTTGTGCTGACAGCCTAAGAAGAAAACAGTCAGGAGTGAGAAGTTAACAGGGTTAGATTTTTATAAAGAAAACTGGTTAATAAAATGACAAATAGCAGGAGAAAACTGAAATTACCCAAATTAAATTTACTCCAGTTACTAGAGAACACAGAATAAACTGAAGGACATAATTAATACTTCACAATCTGGCTCTGATTCCAAAGTAGAAGAACAAAGCGATGAAAGGAAGGGAAAAACGAAAAGATGAGAGCTACAGTGTTGAGACCAGAGTGCACCCTCCTAACAGGAGCCACTGAGATACATGCAAACAACTAGAGCAGAAGTAATGACCGAAGCTACAGCCGAAAGAAAACTACCCTCAGATACAACCAAAAACCGAAAGAGAGCATAGAACTGAAAACCCCTCTACGTTCCAATAAAATCTGATGAAGATGAACAAATACTACTTGTGTGCATGTGCTAACGAGAAGAAATATCTGTCAAGAGTATCCTAAACGAATTTTTTTAAAGGGATGCAGAACAGATTGAAAGGGGAAAAAAATCAATGTGGTTACTTCTCTCCAATGGAGCCCTACACGCTCGAAAATAGAAACTGGGACCCAACCAGTGAAGTTAGCCTTCATACACAGAAACCAGAAACAAGACAAACTTGCAAAATGAACTTTAGAGAAGAAAATGTCTATGGTGTTTGTGGAAACATCTATAGACAACAGAATTCTATCACCCAACTATTAAATGAACAATAAAAGGCAAAACACAGAAAAAATGTATATAAAATGCTTTTCAAATTTTCTAGGAAAAAAATGTCAGCAGAAACAATATTCAGTTTACCAGAGTTACCTTAAGGAGAAAGGTTTTAACAAACCATACCTATTTGAACTGACCATGAATGAAGTCTGTAATAAAATAATTATGTATTAAAATATGTAGTCTCATATTCTCATACTTGGATTTGTGCATTTTTATTTTATTTTAATTATCTAAATTTAATTTCTTTAATGATCATGTACTGTTGTTTTTTTTTTTTTAGTTTTTTTTACCATAGGGGCATGTGTACCCACCAGAGAGAAAGAGAGGTAGATAGAGAGAAAAAGTGAGAAAACACCTCTAGAGGGATGGCCACATCACAATTTCTTCTCTGCCATTTTTCTTTGGAATTTTAGACATGCACGTGCACCCAGCATGTTTTTCAAGCCACCGGGTCCAGGACTTGCACTGCCTAATCAGTCCTGTGGGATCTAATGCCTTAACTACCATGTCACCTGCTAGCCCAATGAGCACGTACTTTTATAATAAACTTCAAACGTGCATGTTCAATTACACATCATCTGCGAAATTAATAAGTATATATTTGCAATCTTAATATGTCTTTGATTATTGTTCAACACGATGGTGCTAAGGTGAGATTTTTACACCATTAAACCCTGCATGCATCTGCCAAGTTAACCTAGACGTTATGTTATTTTATGCTTTGGGGATGGTTTTTAGCCAGTTGCAAATTTATTTAATTATGCACCATATTTTCCTTCTTATCTCTAAGATCATTACGTAAGACTACCAAACACCTTGCTAAAATCAGGATAGAGTAGGGCTATCAAGTAATTCCCACTTGGCAGTGTAATAAGCCTGTTAAAAACAAGAACAACAAATTGAACGAGGTTAGTCAACCCAGCATGATTTGTTCTTGGGGGATTGGCACAACCTCCCAGGGATCACTTTTTACTTTCTAAATATTCACACATCTCCTTTCAAATAAATCATTTATACTAGTTGCACCACAAGTTCACCGACATATCAGATCAAAAATTGAGAATTCAACATTTTTCAAAAAGTTATTTAACCATCTCCGGTTCTGTGATATATTACAATGTTCAAGTATTATTAGCAGCATATCAGTATGTGCATGTGTATGTGTGTGTAGGGAGAGGGAGATTATCTCAACATCTGGAAATAGTTTTCCAATTGAATCTGGACACAAGCTCTTAAAAGATGTCAAGGGAAAGACAGATTGATTTCCTTCTTGAGGACCCGCTGAATGCCAACACTACGCTGGATCTTAGGCTGTCTAATTTAATTAACTGACATGCCACACCACCGAACTGGTAGGCTGTGTCTATTTTATTGTGAAGGTTAGAAAGCAAAGGCTTGGCTCTATAAAGTGAGTGTCTAAAACCACATGGCCAGGGTCAGCAGGTGGCGTAGTGGTTAAAGCACTGGGCTCTCATATGGCCAGCCACAGTTCAAGTCCTAAATATGGTGGCTTGGAATTCACGCCAGACAGATGTACTTGCATGTCCAAAATCCTGAGAGGAGAAGGGAACAGAAGGAATTGCAGCAGGTGCTGTCCTCCCGGGGAGGGGAGGGGGATTTCTCGTTTTCTCTCTCTCAGGTGAGCACATGTGCCCTTCAGAAAAAAATCTCAAATAAATGAATGAGTGGCTATGTGCAGACGGATAGGTGGAGAGAGAACCACACAGCCAGCCGGCCGCTGTGCTCACACACAGGTCAACCCGACCACGTCCATGCAGCAGCCGTGACTGCTTTGCTCTGCTGTCCGTTAATGCCCACTGGTACCCCTGGAGCACCTGGAGCACTGGCCTCTATTTCCTTGTTGGTTTTGTTTGTTTGTTCTAGAGTTTGCCATGAGACATGCGTGCTCACTGGACAGAGACAGAGAGAGAGGGAAATGAGAAATTGTTCCCCGTGAGGGTGGCCACAATCCCCTCCACTCTCCTCTCAGGAGTTTGGTTGGGCACACATGAACTCCTGCCTGGTGTGTTTTTTTCAAGCCGCACGGTCCAAGACTCGAACCATGCAGTTGGCTATGTGAGATTCAGCACCTTAGCCACTATGCCACCTGCTGGCCCTCTTAGTGACTTTTAAAAATCAAAACTAGAGTTAAAAATCTCACTTCCCCTCTCTCTCCCTCCGTCTCTCTCTGGGGAGCACATGTGACCTATAGCAAAATAATAATAATAATAAATTAAAAATTCTTAAAAAAAAAAAGAAAGAAAAAATATCAACCCCACCAAAAATGCAGCACTGTGACCTTCGGCACCCCGACTGGGGCACACTCTGTAACTCCGTCCTAGGACCACGCCTCAAGGGCACGTCCCTCTGCTCTGCGGGCCTGCTCTATGTAGAGCACTACTTCCAATGGCGGAGCTCGGCTCTCGGCCTCAGAGCCCACAGAGAGCCCTGGACCTGCCTGCTGCCTCTTCCTGGAAAGAGCACGTCTGATTAGCCCCACTGCCTCTTGTTGTTTATGACTCTTCCCCTTGAACCTTAGCCTTGAGCCGCAGAATGTTTCCTTTTCTGAGATTTTAGAAAATCTGCTTTCCTGAAGACTCACCCACCTGCCAGGTGCCCCTGCTCTGCCTTCCATTTCTTGTCTATTACAGTAAATTTCAGTCTGGCAGTTTCTCTTCCTCCCGGACTTCCCATTAGTTGCATTATCACCAAATTATTCTCAGGTAACAAGTGCAAATAGTTCCACACAACCCCAAATTGGCCATAAACATCTGACTGTTTTCCAGGACACCTGACCTGGGCTTGTCAGCAGACAGGTGCTGGAACCTAGGGACAGTGACCACAGATCAATGAAAAATTAATAATTCAATTAAATAAGTTAGTGGTATAAACAAAGGGAGCAAATACATAGTTAAAAATCAGCTTAAGTTCTATATATTGGGTCGTTGGAAAAGTCACGACGCATTTGTGCACAGAAAATCAGAAAAATCTGTCTTGACTTTTCCAATGACCCAGTAGAATCTGCCATAAAAAATCATAAGGGGAAAAAATCCTACAAGATATAAAACAAAATGACATCCTGAAAAATTCAAACTCTTGAACTAGCAAAGCTCAGGAAGTACATTGAGGTCATCACTGAAGCTTGATAATTTGAGCGATCACAGCGCACGCATGTAGCGATTAAGGTAAGGCTGGGAAGGTCAAGTGAGGGCATGTGCTAAGGACTACAGTCTGAACCCAGGGGAGCCACTGCAGATTTCTAAGAAAGAGACTGACCCCGTCGGGATTTCTTTCACCCAGTCAGAAGGGTGTAGTAATTAAATAAGCGGCTCTCAGGGCCTGGCTAGGCGGAGAACATGCACTGACACGCATTTTGGAGACCTACGAGGCGAGTGGATAGACTCTATAGTGACAGAGTCATTCCGGGGAGCATGGAGCGAGCCGACACTTCGAAAGACTCCAGTTTCAGCTGTGTTGGAAAATATATTTGGAGAGAGGTGCGTGGCATGACTCAGTGGAGCACAGGAGACTTTTCAAATGCCGAAACCACTACTGTGACAGTATGCAGTGCTTCTGGGTCACTGTCCACCAGTGCAGCCCACGGAGTGTACAGCACCAAGTAAGTAAACCACGACATTTAGTTCTTAATAATGTACCAGAACTGGCTCATCGGTTGTAATAAACATACCAAACTAAAGTATTGACAATTTCTCTGAAAACCAAAAATCTCTCAAAAAAAAAGTCTATCAAGTGCTTCAATTAGAAGAAATCCCGTGTAGGGTTTCCCAGCACTGTGGACTGTAGGTCGGCCATCAAGGAGGGTCGTGGTCTTGAACCGTCTACAAGGTAGAGATAGCTAACATATGTGGGTTGGAAGAGTCGGTACTGGAAGAGCCGCCTCTTCACTTCTGTAAGACTCACACTCTGCCGCGGGGGATGGACTATGCCCGTGGTGTTCCTTCGACAGCTGGATACTGTAGATCGGCTGTGATGTGACAGAAGCAGGAGCGCGCCCCACTGCAGGAGTGTGTAACACACTCGTCCCTTTGGCACCCTGCTTTCCCAAGTGACAGAATTCTTACTATGTCGTGTGTGTTCACATGCCAGAGCAGAAATGGAAGCTCTACACCCAGGTTGCGCACACAGATGACTTAGCACAGCTGTAAAATCTGGATGCTTCCAACTCATGAATCTTACGGTTCCGACGTGCAGTGGTATATAGTCTGCAGACTGCATGTCACGCCGGGCTAATGGATGCATGAATAGAAGAGCAGCAGAAGAATTCATGGGAGGAAAATATCAAAAGATGTGGAAAATCTCCAATTTGACCTTTAGAAAATGGCTTGCTGTCAACACTTTGCCCAGCAGGACACTGATGTGTATTCCTGACAGAAGCATTTGTCCTCAAGCTAAAATAAATAATAAATAGGAAAAACAAACAAACAAAAACCACCCAAGGGTGTTTATCCAACTTCAGACAGAAAAGTCTTTTTTCCCACCTGAGATAAACTGTCTTGAAGTATCCTACCCAAAGTTTCCAATCATCTATACACAGATGAGTACTCTTAGGCCAGCCTTCAGCAATTAATGCAGCCAGTGAACAGAGGTAGTAAACCTGTGCTAGACATTGCTAGGCATCAGCTGTTCAATGGGAAAAAGCAAACCCAGTCAGTGGTTCTATGGAGTGTATTCTAGAGGTATGAATGCACATTAAACCAAAAGTGAGCACCTACATACCTGGTTACACAGTGCAGTAACCGCAAAGAAAGGAAAGGACTAGGGTCTATGAAAGAAGCGGAGAGAAGAGCATTCCAAACTACGGATTAACTCAGGTACAGGCCACAGAGGAGGAAACTACTGGTGATATTCAAGGAGCAAACAGAAGCCAGGGAAACGAGAGCCCTGGAAGACGAGATTAGAGAAAGCTCTATAGGAACAGCGTGCGGAATTCCCTCCCCTCGGAACTTCATCCACAGTCGTATCAGTGTTCATTTATCAACTCTGTTCTTCTCTAGCACGCTTTTTGCCATTCTAGATCCTCTACATTTACATATAAATGTCTATAATTATCCTTGTAATTTCTGTGTGTTTTTTTTTTTAAATATGCCGGAATTTTAATGGGGACTACACTGAATTTATAGATCAACTAAGAAGAATTGCCATCTCAACAATACTGACTCTTCCTATCCATAAATATTAGCTATCTTTCCGTTTATTTATAATAGCTCTTCTGTAATTTCTCTTGGAAAAGTTTTATAGTTTTCAGGGTGTAATTACGACACATCTTTAAAAACTATCTGCTTAAGAATCATATGTATTCCATGTTATTGTAACTGTTGAAGTATGTTGTTACTGTTTTGCTTTCCAGTTTTGGTCTTTAGCAGGTAAAAGCACAACTGATTGTTGCATAGTGACTTTGCCGCAATCTGCAAAGATTTATTAGATTTAATGTGATCAGAAGTTAGTTGAGATCTTCTATGAAGACCAAGTCACCACAAAAACAGTTTTGCTTCTTCCTTTCAAATCCGTATTCCCTTTACTTAATTCAATGCTTGTTGCTTGAAGTTCCTTTCAGGGACTAGGACAACTAAAGACTCTCTGCTCCAACGTCACCCTCCAGACTCAAAAAGTTAGACAGGACAGGCAAATCACAGGCCCTTTGAGAAGCCATCTACATCTGAGCTATGCACTGGCCCTTTCAAAGACTAGGGCAACTGAAGAGTTTCTGCTCCAACTTCACCCTCCGGATCCAAGTCAGGCAGATAGGGCAATCTCTGTCTCCTCTCTGTCTCTGTCTCTCTCTGTAATTTTTTTTTTAATTTTAAAGTACTTTTTCTTGCCTCTAGGATTTCTCCTTTATCTTGCAAATTCTCTCCTTTCTTCCCCTCCCACACAGGACAGGCAGAGTACAGGCCCTCTCAGAAGCCATGTGCATGGAACTGCGTGCTGCTCCTGTTGCATGACATGCTTATGTGCCATGCTGCTTTCATTTTTTGCTTTAATTTCTTCTTTTATTAATTGTTTTTTATCTTGTCCTTTTCTTTTCCCCTTTGTTTTCTTTTCCTTTTTATTGTACTTTGCTTTCTCACTTTGCTGCTCAGCCTCCACACACTGAGTGTTTGGACGTTCTAGGTGCACAGTAGTCAAACATCTGAATAGACTGCAGAGTGAGCAACAGGGGGAAGGACAGAGCTACAGAGAGAGCGAGGCTCCCATCTCCTCCTGCATGCCTCTAAACTCTCAGCTAAAGCCCCGCAACTCAGTCCAGGTGCACCTGTTCCCTAGGAACCTGGAGGCCTTTCTAATACCCAGTTCCAACCACAAAAGTGCAAGCTGCATGGTGAGCATCAGGGAAATAGAACTGCAGAGGATTGCAGATCACCTCCTCTCACGCACCTCTGAATGCTCAGATTGAACCCCAAGAAAGAAGGAAGAAACGTATAATCCATCAGATGACCAGAAACCACTGCAGAGGCACAAGATATATGAGAAACCCAGAAAATCTCTCTCCCCCAAGGGAAAAGAACAACACATCATCATCCATAGACAGTACGATGGAACTCATGGAAACGTCAGATCAGTAATTCAGAATACTTATAGTGACAAAGCTAATTGAGATGCAAGAGAGACAACAAACTCCAGGAGATGTAAGAGAAAAGAGACAACGAATTCCAGGAGGCAAGGAAATCCTTCCATGATCTGGAAGAAGAAATACACACCATAGAAAAGAATCAAACAGAACTGTTAGAGATGAGGGCTATAATACAGAAAATCAAAACCTCCCTTAAAAGTATTAAAAACAGATTAGATCAAGCAGAAGATCAAATCTCAGATGTAAAAGACAAAACCTCTGATCTAGGAAAAAATCACCAAAAACACTGAGAAAATAACCCCCCAAAATGAGAACAATATACAAGAAACCCTAGATACCATTAAATGCCCAAACATCCAGATAATCAGTTTCCCAGAAGGTGAAGAAACTAATAAGGGCATTGATCATCTAGTCCATGAAATCCTGAGAGAAAACTTTCCAAACCTAGAGTGGCATTCAAATATTCAGACCCAAGAAATACGAAAGACCCCAAATAGAAACAATCCAAGAAAATCCTCTCCAAGGCACACCATAGCCATATTGGCCAAAAACACAGACAAATATAAGATATTAAAATTGGCAAGAGAGAAACGGCAAGTTACTTACAAAAGATATCCCATCAGGGTAACATCAAACCCCTCATCAGGAACAATGCAAGCAAGGAAAGAATGGGAAAATATATTCAAAATATTAAATAAAAAACAATTTCAACCAAGAATACTATACCCAGCAAGATTATCCTTCACATAGAAAGAAAAGATAAAAACATTCTCAGATAAATAAAACCTGAAAGAATTTACCAGCACCAGACCAGCTCTTCAAGAAGTTCTGAAGGGAGTGAGACTGCAGAGTGAGCAACAGGGGGAAGGACAGAGCTACAGAGAGAGCGAGGCTCCCATCTCCTCCTGCATGCCTCTAAACTCTCAGCTAAAGCCCCGCAACTCAGTCCAGGTGCACCTGTTCCCTAGGAACCTGGAGGTCTTTCTAATACCCAGTTCCAACCACAAAAGTGCAAGCTGCATGGTGAGCATCAGGGAAATAGAACTGCAGAGGATTGCAGATCACCTCCTCTCACGCACCTCTGAATGCTCAGATTGAACCCCAAGAAAGAAGGAAGAAACGTATAATCCATCAGATGACCAGAAACCACTGCAGAGGCACAAGATATATGAGAAACCCAGAAAATCTCTCTCCCCCAAGGGAAAAGAACAACACATCATCATCCATAGACAGTACGATGGAACTCATGGAAACGTCAGATCAGTAATTCAGAATACTTATAGTGACAAAGCTAATTGAGATGCAAGAGAGACAACAAACTCCAGGAGATGTAAGAGAAAAGAGACAACGAATTCCAGGAGGCAAGGAAGTCCTTCCATGATCTGGAAGAAGAAATACACACCATAGAAAAGAATCAAACAGAACTGTTAGAGATGAGGGCTATAATACAGAAAATCAAAACCTCCCTTAAAAGTATTAAAAACAGATTAGATCAAGCAGAAGATCAAATCTCAGATGTAAAAGACAAAACCTCTGATCTAGGAAAAAATCACCAAAAACACTGAGAAAATAACCCCCCAAAATGAGAACAATATACAAGAAACCCTAGATACCATTAAATGCCCAAACATCCAGATAATCAGTTTCCCAGAAGGTGAAGAAACTAATAAGGGCATTGATCATCTAGTCCATGAAATCCTGAGAGAAAACTTTCCAAACCTAGAGTGGCATTCAAATATTCAGACCCAAGAAATACAAAAGACCCCAAATAGAAACAATCCAAGAAAATCCTCTCCAAGGCACACCATAGCCATATTGGCCAAAAACACAGACAAATATAAGATATTAAAATTGGCAAGAGAGAAACGGCAAGTTACTTACAAAAGATATCCCATCAGGGTAACATCAAACCCCTCATCAGGAACAATGCAAGCAAGGAAAGAATGGGAAAATATATTCAAAATATTAAATAAAAAACAATTTCAACCAAGAATACTATACCCAGCAAGATTATCCTTCACATAGAAAGAAAAGATAAAAACATTCTCAGATAAATAAAACCTGAAAGAATTTA
>NW_006159718.1:1894300-1907522 GCF_000334495.1 Tupaia belangeri chinensis
ACACACACACACACACACACACAATCAAGAAAGTGGCCAACATAATGGTAAGGAAATTCAGAAATATCAATAATAATGTTGGGTGTTAACTTCCAAAATTTAAACAGAAAGATTGGACCACAGTAACACTGCAAATTCAACAGAAGAGAGATTACTTACATGAGACTGAACTGGTGAAATAGAATTTTATCATTTTTGACTAAAACATTACTGATTTTCTTCTATGCTTTGTTTTCCAGATTTAAGTATTTTTGTCTTCTTTTGAGCTATTGATAGGTTCAGCAACTTGTTCCTTTTTTTTTTTTTTAAATTGAAACTTAAACTTTCTCCCTTTCTTATCCCTCTGGAATTGGAAACTATCTGTGAGTATTCTTTTTGTGGCAGACTAGTTATTTGCATAAGTTCAATCACATCTGTTGCCTTGCATCAGAAATTGGAAATATTGGTTATTACCAGGGCTTTGATTGGAATGTCATATCTGAAGATATGACCAGAAAGCTAAGAGACTAAGGTAGATCTCCAGGAAGCCAACAGAAGCTCTTGGAAAGATTGCCTGGTACTATAAACAGTTCTGCCTGGCAGCTAAGTAAAAGTGTCACTTCCTGACAAGCCAAAACAGTACAGGTACTCAAAGGCACAGTCAGATGGTGAGTGAGTTCCCGACTTGGCTCAGTAGTCTTGGGAGGCTTTTTAAAAGAGTCTAATCTGAAGTTTCTTTTTTCTTTTTTCTTTTTTTTTTGGAGAGGTTTTTGCTACAGGGTGCGTGCGCTCACCAGAAAGACAGAGAGAAACAGAGAGACAGAAAGCAAGAAAGAGAGACAGAAAGCTAGAAATCACCCCACCGGGGGGGGGGGGGGGGGGACCACACCCACACACTCTGCCACAATCCCTTCTCCTCCATTCTCCTCTAGGGATCTTGGGCACGCGCACACACACACGCCTAGCGTGAGTTTAAGCAACCAGGTCTGGGACTTGAACCGCGGTCGACTACGTGGGAGTTCAGCAACATAGCCATTACGCTAACTGCTGGTCTCAATCTGAAGTTTCTTATAAGAGGTTCCAGCAAAGCAAGGTAAATCAATTAGTATTCTTATGAGGCTTTGTGCAAATATCAGACCAAACTGAGACTAAACTCATTTTTTGCAAATAAGTTACTTTATGCCTCTCTTGGGTAAAAGGGAGAATGGAGAGAGAAAAAAAATGTCTCAGGAGGAAATTACAGTGCACTTGTTACTAGATTTTTGCTTTGACCATGTTTTCTGAGTTTTGTATCTATCTACAGTTTGAACAGAATCCTAACCTTTTTCCTGGCTTTAAATCTTAAGCAAATTTTTATTAACATTTTTAAATTTTGATTTATTAAAGCTGAAACTGCTTCTCTTGAAATTAAAAAGGAATAATAAATACCTACTTAATCACCACAGTTAGCTAGATAGCCTCAGCTAGGTGATATCTAATAGTATGTTCATTCTACTCACTGAGGTTTATGCCTAAAGTCAGGCATGTGTGCATAGATATGTTTGTATCAGCTGCTATTGAAAGCATTTCAATTCATCAAGATCTCTTGTGAATCAATAAAACGTGGTGGGAAAAAAGCATGAAAAGCAACTGTAGATACCAGAGACAGTGTGAGAGGAGGGTGGGACATGGCAGAGGGCGAGAGGAAGGAAATCAAGGAGGAAAAAAAGCAAAGTATATAAAAAGCAAGACATGAAAAGTATTTGTTGACAATAACATGTATGGTGATATCCTTGATCAAGCCCATACACAGTGTATTCTGGATGAGAAAACTCATTTTGTATGTTGCAATGATAGACAATGAATGAATGTGAAATAAAAAATAATAAAAAAAGCTTCCCTTTTTTTTTTTATTTACTCTTATGAGCAGGGGTTGACGTTTGTCAGATGCTTCCTACATTAACTGAGATGATCATATGCTTTTTCTCCTTGTTTTTTTTCTTTCACTTGTTAAGAGAGGGATGCACTATGTCACTGTCCTCCCACTCTGCTTCCCAGCTGGGACTACGAACACATGCCACCGTGCTCGGCTCTTTTATTACACGTGGTCTTGCAATGTCGCCCAGGCCAGCTTCAATCTTGCAGCCCTCCTGCTGGCTTCCCTGCGTAGCTGAGGTTATAGGTACATTCCTCGGCACCTGGCCTGTAGACCGAGAATTCAATCTGAGCCTTCCATGTGACCCGGCCTGCAGATCCAGCCAGCGGGATCCCACATGGCCGACTATGCAGGTGGAGTCTTGGACCTGTTGTCTTGAAAATCACTCTGGGTGCCAGCACATGTGCATCACAGCAATGTGTGACACTGCGGGCGGGTCGATTTTTTTCTTCACTTTGTTAATGTGGTATATTAAATTAATTGGCTCTCAAATGTTGAAATAAACTTGTGTCCCTAGGGATAAACTCCACTTGTCTAACTAATTCTGAATCCATTATTTAACATCTCCTTGTCTCCCCTGACCTCTCCCTTTTCTAGGATGAAGAAACCACTATTTTATTCTCTATTTCTGTGAGAACAGTTTTTTCAATTTCCACAAATGAGGGGGAACATGTGATTTGTTTCTGTTAGTACCTGGCTTATTGTATTCCACACAGTGTCCTCCAGGCTTGTCCCTTTTGCCTCAGATGACAGGACTTCATTCTTTTTCCTGGTTGAATAGTATTCCATTATGTGTGTGTATGTGTCCTATGTTCTTTAGCCATTCATCTGTTGATGGACTCCTGAGTTTCTTCTGGATCTTGGCTATTGTAAATGCTAGTGTTGTATAGCACAGCAGGATAACTACAGTTAACAATTTACTCTATACCTCAAAATAGCTAAGGAGAATTGTGGCTGTTTCGACATAAAGACAAATGTTTGAGATGATAAAAATTGGAAGCTATCCCAATGTGGTCGTAACACACTGTATTCATAAACTGGAAAATCGCACAGCAACCACAAATATGTGTAATTATTATGTGTTGAGTAACAATTTTTAAATGATTTTTTTTTTTTTTTTTTGCTATAGGGTGCGTGCGCTCGCCAGACAGAGAGACACATAGAGACAGAAAGCGAGAAATCACCCCCAGGGAGGATGGTCACGCCACAATCCCTTCTCCTCCATTCTCCTTTCAGGATCTTGGGCACGCATGCACAAGCGCCCAGCGTGAGTTCTAAGCCACCGGGTCTGGGACGCGAACCGCGGTCAACTACATGGGAGTCCAGCAACATAGCCATTACGCTAACTGCTGGTTCCCACAATTTTTAAATGATTTTTAAAACTCCACTCAAGATATAGTACCCTTTTTAACACTGGTAAATTCAATCTGTTAACATTTGGTTAATATTTCAATCTGTTAATATACTCTGTTGAGGATTTTTGCATCTATGTTCATGAAAGATATCAGCTTGTAATTTTCTTATTATTTTTTGTGCTTTTAGTATCCAGGTTATGCCAGTTTTGTTAAATATTCTCCTCTACTTTCTGAAAAAGCATATAATTAGTACTACTTCTGTGAATGTTGGCTAGAGCTCACTAATGGAACCCTCTGGGCCTGGAAGCAGTGTTTACTTACAAACCAGTATCTTGTTTTTAAGGAAATTTGTCCCTTTTGTCTAAATTGTTACATTTATTGACACATAATTTTCACAATATTTCCTCATCCTTCTAATGTCTAAAGAATCTATAGCAATATCCTCACTTTTACTCCTGATGTTGGTAATTTTTTTCTTTTATTTACTATTCTTGGTTAGTCTTCTTTGCAGTTTATAAACTTCATTAAACTTACGAAAAAACAACTTTTAGTTCTGTTCATTTTCTATGTTATTATACCTATGCTATTTCTTTATTTAATATTATAATGAATTAAGCTTGTTAGTTTATAAGGGAAATTAAAAATCTTGAATTTAAGCAAAAACTAAATGAACGTATTGGGGAACCAGGAGGTGGTGTGGAGGTTAAGGTAACTAGATCCCACGCAGCCCACTGTGCAATTCAAGTCTGGATCTGTCCTCTTGAAAAATACTCTGGGCACACGTGCATCCCAGAATCCTGAGATGGAACGGGGCCTGGCCATCCAACCCCAGTGCGGGCTAATTTCTTATCCCCGTCCTTCCATCTCTCTCCAGTGAGCACATGAGCCCTATGACTATACATACACACACACACACACACACACACACACACACACATGCCAACTAAATAAATCTGTTAATAATATAGACACTTAAAGGTATAAAGCATTATTTTAGCTGCATTCCACAAATTTTGATATGCTGTCTTTACATCATCATTTAGTTAGAAATATTTTTAAAATGTCTTTTGTGTTTTTTCTTTGATCCATGGGTTATTTAGAGGTTGTTTAGGGTCAGCTGTGGTGAAGGCAGTGGTTAAAGCAGCTGGATTCCACATGCCAACTGCACAGTTCGCATCTTGGACTCAGTGGTTTGCCAAGGGCGATTAGGTTCAGTCTGCACAGAGCGGCTGATCGCAGTGCCCTCTGCTGTTCGTATTTATCTCCGTTTTATTCTCAAAGACTGTATCCTCTAAAACCTTCACACATATTATCAAGACCACATATCGTTCTATCTACCGTAAGACTCAGTCATCAACGTGCATTAAGTTTCCCCATGTCTTTTCATGCCTTGATAGCTCATTTCTTGACAGTGCTGAATACTATTCCATCCTCTGGGTGTACCACACTTTTAATCCATTCACCTGTTAAATGACATCTTGGTGGCTTCCAAAATTTGAAAATTATCAATAAACTGCTCTACACATCCACATGCAGGTTTATGTAAATATGTTTCTGACTCATTTGGGTAAACACTAAGGGCTACAATTGCTGGATCATACAGTAAGAGTATGTACAGTATGTGAAATTTTGTAAGAAGCTGCCAAACCATCTCTCAAAGTGGCTGTCCACGAGCAATGAGTGAGTGTTCCCATTGCTTCATTTTTTTCTTTAATTTTCTTTTCTCTTTTTGGGTGCATGGAATTATGAAGATAGAGGCAGAGAGAAATCTAAAGAGATGGAGGGAGGGAATCCCCCCAGGGGAAATGGCCTTTCTGCGATCTCTTCTCCTTCAGTCTTCTCTGGGGATTTTGAGCATCCACACACACACACATGTGCCCAGCGTGATTTGCAAGCCACCAGGTTTGGGACTTGAACCACAGCATCAGTCGTGTGCAATCCAGCGCCTTAACCATCACACCACCTGCTAGCCCCTCTGCTGCGGTGTATTCTTGGGAGCATTTGGCATCATCAGTGCCTCCGGTCATGGCCATTCTGACAGGTGGATAGTGCTCCCCAATTGATGTTTTAATTTGCAATTCCCTAATGACAAATGTTAAGCATGTTTTTATATGCCTATTTGGTAGCTGCAAACCTTTGGTGAGGTGTCTGTACAGATCTTTTGCCCACTTTTAAAATAGATTGTTTTCTTATTATTGAATTTTGTTGAATTGTTGAGTTCTTTGTATATTTAGAAGCTGGTCATCTATCTCACATCTGTTTTGCAAAGATTTCTTCCAAGCTGTGATTTATCTTCTTATCCCTTTAGCAATGTCATTCATAGAAGTTTTAAATTTTAATAAATTCTAACTTACCTTTTTTTTTTTCTTTCATCATGTCTTTAGGGTTGTATCAAAAGACACTGCTAAACTCAAAGTCATCTAGCCTTTTGGTTTATCATGAAAATTTTCAAGTAATAACATAGCATTTTAAAATAAAAGTTCACAGTTAATTTTATGTGAATAAAGTATTAATTTTTTTTCTAGAGAGATTTTTGCTATAGGGCACATGTGCTCACCAGAAAGACACAGAGACAGAAAGTGATAAATCACTCCCAAGGGGGATGGCCATGCCACAATCTCTTCTCCATTCTCCTCTCAGGATTTTGGGCACACATGCACACACACCCAGTATGAATTTTAAGCCACTGGGTCTGGGACTCAAACCATGGTCGACTAAGTGGAAGTCCAGCAATGTAATCATTATGCCATCTTCTATTCCCAAAGGATATTTCTTAACATCAAGAAAAATGGAAAGAAAAGCAACTTGAGATAAATTAGTTCTTGGTGAATTTGGTCTTATTTTCTCCTCTGTTACTGTGTAGATTTGTGGGAACAAGATGAAACTCTTATTGAAGACTGACTAGCTTTCCTTAGCTTACCAGAATAATTTATCTGTAGGAATCGCTTGTTCACTTATATTTATAAATGCAATGTTTCCAAATTCGATGAAAAGGTGAACAAATATCACAAAATGCCATTTACAACCTCCTCATTTCACAGGTAAGGACAAACTAAGTATCAGAGTGACCGAGTGGGCGTCATCCAGCCAGCTGAAGCCGGTTCTAAGATGGAGCTGCCTGCTTCCCAGATGAGCACGTTCCCTCCCACATACCCAGTCACCCCGCTTTCCCTCGGTCCAGGACCCGAGTCCTCGAAGTCACTGCTCTAACAACAACCTTGTCAGCAACAGTAACAGCATCTAACATGCATGTGGCCCTTTCTAAGTGCAAGAAATATTCTAATAACATATGTTGGTTACACCTTCGCCATAACCCTGTCAGATAGATGCTAGTCTCACCCCTAGATATCAAGGAGGAAAGAGAAGTACAGAGAGGTTAAATGATGTTTGTAAGATCACACAGCTGGTAAGTGGGAGAGAGGATCTGAACCCAGGCCCTCAAGCTCCAGGTCAGTGTTCTTGACAACTACACCCTGTTTGTCCTCTCAGTCATGCCACGATGCTCCTACCTCCCCCCACCCCCCAGGAACCTCTAGGCTGAATGAGATCCTTCTCAAGGGAGGGTGCTCCTCGCATGGCGTTAACTAAAACGTTCCTAAATACATGCGTTGATGAAATAAGGTGCTCACAACGTCCAGACACTGCCAACCCCACCTTTTCAAATAACTCTGCTAACAAGTGACCACCGATCGCTAGGTATAATACAGACAAAGGTAATCACTGCAATTAAGTGAGCCAATGTGAAATATGCCCTCCTCAAACGGTGTGCCTTATACGCACCAAAACACGAATCTTAAACATTTGCTTAAGGTAATTCTTAAGTTTTCTGGAAGATGTCCATCTTTCTTGCCTTTTAAGTAATGTACAGGTTCCAGAGAACACAATAATAACTATGAACTTTTAAAGGGACAGAGTGATTATAAACATTATTGAATGATTTTTATATTAATCTGAAAACCTACAGATTGGAAATTATTTGGATTAATAATAAAGATGTTGACAGAAGATAGATAGACATCATTCATTCTGCCAGATAGCTACTGAAGTGCTTAGGCAAGATAACTGGAAAGAAAAGCACCATGGGATAAATTAGTTCCTGGTGAATTTGGTCTTATTTTCTCCTCTGTTATTGTGTAGAAGAATAAGAAGAAACTTTTTATAGACTGACTAGCTTTCCTTAGTTTACCAGAATAGCTTTTGTTTGTTTGCTTTTTTAGTTTATTCTGTTTTTAAGCTGATTTTTTACTATAGGGCAAGTGCACTCACCAGAGAGACAGAGAGACAGAAATTAAGAAATCACCCCCCAAGGGCGAGGGCCATGCCACAATCCCTTCTCCTCTATTCTCCTCTCAGGATTTTGGGCACGTACGCACATGTGCCCAGCAGGAGTGTTAATTCACCAGGTCCAGGACTCCAACTGTGGTCGACTACGTGGGAGTCCAGTGACATAATCATTATGCCATCTGTTGGTCCCTATTAAGCACGCTTTTAACTATAGGAAATCATGTATCATGAGCCAGTACGGCTGCTAGGATGCTACCCACTTAGACTGGCTTGAAATATTTCTAGGAGGAGAAGAGAAAACTAGTGGAGACAGAAATGGGAGGCTCAAAATCAGCCTGTTTGAATGCATTTTCTCAGTGGATTTCGTTTTATGTCTACAGAGACGAGGACATTCACAGGAGCAACCGTGGAAAACCCCTGGGCTCCTCTCAGCTCTCCAGGGCGCAGTACACAGAAACTGTGGTTCTCTGGCATTTGTCTCTGACATATAGTAATTTTCAGGAAATGGCAGAGACTAGTAATGAGACAAAGGAGATTAAAGAAGTTACACTGCGGCTACTCTTGCTGTGGTAGAGGCTGGATTAGAATTCTAGAAACAGAAACCCTGTCACTAGGAAAAACAGAACAAAGCAAAAAACTCAGACAAGAACGTCTTATGGGAATAAAGTGAGAAGCTGATCCTAACAGCAACTAGGCAGGTAGACTACTAGGAGACCAAGGAAAGCCAACCTACCCGTTTTCAGAAAGAGTTTTCCACAGACAAGGAAGAGTAACCCAGACAACAGAAACAACATGGAGGCAAAAAAGGAAAGTTTCAATATGAAAAAATATGTCAACTTGCGTGCATGGCATTACATTCAAAAGAATGTAGGACTTTCAGCGGGGAGACACGTGCTAAGGAAAATGAACCACAACTTTTACTATATCAATGAATCTTTTTAAGAGAAATTAAGAGTCAAATCCGTAAACAGTGCCTGAGAACTAAGTGGCAGGGTGCTGTACCGTGGGAGGAAGGAAGAACGGAAGGGAAATGGAAACACGCAAGCAGAATTCACACGGGCACGGCTACTGCTGAAAGGCAGAGACTAGAGAAGACCTCATTGGGATGTGGGACAGAGACAGGAGCACTCACCAGAGAGACAGAGAGACAGAAATTAAGAAATCACCCCCCAAGGGCGAGGGCCATGCCACAATCCCTTCTCCTCTATTCTCCTCTCAGGATTTTGGGCACGTACGCACATGTGCCCAGCAGGAGTGTTAATTCACCAGGTCCAGGACTCCAACTGTGGTCGACTACGTGGGAGTCCAGTGACATAATCATTATGCCATCTGTTGGTCCCTATTAAGCACGCTTTTAACTATAGGAAATCACGTATCATGAGCCAGTACGGCTGCTAGGATGCTACCCACTTAGACTGGCTTGAAATATTTCTAGGAGGAGAAGAGAAAACTAGTGGAGACAGAAATGGGAGGCTCAAAATCAGCCTGTTTGAATGCATTTTCTCAGTGGATTTCGTTTTATGTCTACAGAGACGAGGACATTCACAGGAGCAACCATGGAAAACCCCTGGGCTCCTCTCAGCTCTCCAGGGCGCAGTACACAGAAACTGTGGTTCTCTGGCATTTGTCTCTGACATATAGTAATTTTCAGGAAATGGCAGAGACTAGTAATGAGACAAAGGAGATTAAAGAAGTTACACTGCGGCTACTCTTGCTGTGGTAGAGGCTGGATTAGAATTCTAGAAACAGAAACCCTGTCACTAGGAAAAACAGAACAAAGCAAAAAACTCAGACAAGAACGTCTTATGGGAATAAAGTGAGAAGCTGATCCTAACAGCAACTAGGCAGGTAGACTACTAGGAGACCAAGGAAAGCCAACCTACCCGTTTTCAGAAAGAGTTTTCCACAGACAAGGAAGAGTAACCCAGACAACAGAAACAACATGGAGGCAAAAAAGGAAAGTTTCAATATGAAAAAATATGTCAACTTGCGTGCATGGCATTACATTCAAAAGAATGTAGGACTTTCAGCGGGGAGACACGTGCTAAGGAAAATGAACCACAACTTTTACTATATCAATGAATCTTTTTAAGAGAAATTAAGAGTCAAATCCGTAAACAGTGCCTGAGAACTAAGTGGCAGGGTGCTGTACCGTGGGAGGAAGGAAGAACGGAAGGGAAATGGAAACACGCAAGCAGAATTCACACGGGCACGGCTACTGCTGAAAGGCAGAGACTAGAGAAGACCTCATTGGGATGTGGGACAGAGACAGGAACCCCCCACAATGGCCAGGAGTTAGGAGCTCTCGGAGGGAGGAGGACAGCCACGGAGGACTCAGCACCACCACACGGACGCCAGTGTTCCCGGGAACACAGCAAGGGGAAATGGGATACAAACAGGAAGACCCTTCAGAGACGACCAAATTACCCAGCCGAGGGGCAAGCTTCCTTTGCATACAGAAAGGACTCGCAGAATTCTAAGCGTAGCATGACTCACAGACCAAACCTTTAATACATATAGGCGGAAGTTTTTGTTTTTTTAAAAAGAATTATTTAATTTTATTTATTCATTCAATCATTTTCATTTGACCAGAGAAAGACAGACACAGAAGGAAGGAAAGTGAGAACGCAGGCCACCAGGTCCAGGACTCAAACCGAGTTCAGACATGTGGGAGTGTCCATCGCCTTAACCACCATGCCACTTGCTGGTCCCCGTGTAGGTAGAAGTTTTAAGTTCAAAGAAATCAGTAAGATTGTTACAAAGAAAAAAAGGGTGAGAAAGAAGAAAGGGAAGAATGAAGAAAAAAGGGAAGAAGAAGAAAAATGAACAGGAAAAGGGAAAAGTTGAGAAGAAGGATGAAGAGAAGAGAGGAAATAAGGAAAAAGGGGAAAAGCAAAGAGGGCCAAAGAGAGGAAGAAAAAGGGGCAAGGCAGCGAGGAGAGCAGCGACGAGGAAGAAAGGGGAGAGAAAAAGGACGAGTCAGGGGAGGGAGGAGGGAGGTCCAGAGGAGACAGAAAAGAGAAAGGGGAGGAGATGAAGGAGGGAGGAAGAGGAAGGGGGAAAAAAAAGGCAGAGGGAGAGAAAAGAAATGGAGGCGGAAGAGGAAGAGGGAGGAGAGGATGAGGTGGAGAAAAACGGGGAGGGAAGAGAGAAAGAAGCGAGAGGGCAGAAAGGAGAGAGAGGAGGGGAGAAGGAATGGGGGTGCATCTCTGCACTATTCTATACAGGGAGATGGCAAGGGAGCAGATTCTATAGAATATTAAGGGGGGATTGTGACATAAGAATATTATATCCAAAGAAGTTTAAATTCATGCGTAGCAGCCACAGAAAGAGGTTCCTAGATACTAAGAAACTAAGAAACTAAACCTCTACAACTAGAGCCATGATAACTGATCAAAAATTTATCAGAATAAAATAACAAACCACTGCTAAATTATAATGTAAAGAAACATTCAACAAACACTAAAACCATTGGAACACAGAAAAGTCTAAAAAATGACTATAATACAGGTGGGTGGCCAGCCAATGGTATAGCGAGCGGTAAGGCAGCTGGATCCCTCATGGCTGATTATGTGGTTCAGACTCAGCAGCTTGGAAAACATCCTAGGTACATTTGTATGCATGCTCCAAATCCCCAAAGTAGGGAGAAATGAAGAGGACGGGATTGTGGCATGACTGCCCCTGCTGTGAGGGAGGAGGTGCTTTCTCTCACTTTCCTGCTCTCCCTCTGTTTCTTCCCTGTGAGCAAGCGTACACTTTGGCAGAAAGAAAAAAAAAAGGGGGGGGCAAGCTAAAATAACATTAAACTAAAGATGCAAAATAAATGAAAAACATACTGGTGAATAAGAGAGAAGGAATTAAGGAAAGTAAAAATAAACTGAAGAGTTCTCTTTAAAAAATCAACCAGTGATTCTATCTGGTGTTTCAGGTATCACACACTATACTGTGTGCTTAGCATGTTGGTGTCTCCGTGTCCTCCTCACCAAGCCCTCTTGTGAGGGGAGCCGTCATCATCCCCTAGTGAGGACAATGAGACACGATGAGATTAATACCGTTCAACAGGAAGAACGCAGTTTGGACCCGGACTGTCTAACTTTCAACTGCAGGATGGAGTGTGCCAACTCTGGAGGAAACCTCATCTAAGATCCAAAGGGAGCTGATGGGAAAGAGATGAAGATAGAGGTGGGGGAAAGTTAAACAATCACATACACAAATATAAAAGAAAAAGAGGAGGAAATTAAAATAGTAACAAAATATTTTAAAGGATTCAAGAATAAGTTCTGTTTTTGTTTTTGTTTTTTGCCATAAGGCATATGTGCTCATTGGAGAGAAACAGAAAGAGACAGAGAAAGAGCAAGTGAGAAATTGCTCCCCAGGGAAAATGGCCACGCTGTAGACCCTTCTCCTCCACTCTCCTCTTGGGATTTTGGGCATGCATGCACATGCGCCTGGCATGATTTTTTAAGTCACTGGGGCCCAGGGCACAAACGTGGTCGACTACGTGGGAGTCCAGCATCTTAGTCACTACACCACCTGCTGGTCAATAAGCATGTATTTTCAACCCATTTTTGATAATGGTTAGAAAAGCCCAACCGAAGAGCCTAAGAATATAGAGAATTTGCAAACCAATGGGATCTAACAGGTTTCTGTATAAAACATTCTGCCACATAAAAGCAGGATATACATTTTTCTTCAGTGCACAGGGAACATTCTCTGAGACAGACAGACTAGCTGTTAGGCTACAAAATAAGCCTTAATAAATCTTAGAAGATTAAAATCATAGAGTACCTTTTCCAATCATGATGTAACCAAACTAGTTATCAACAACAAGAAGAAAACAGGAAAATACACAAATATGTAGAAATTTCAAAACACTATTTAAAAACCAATGTGTGGAAGAAGAAACCACCAGGGAAATTAGAAAGTATCTTGAGACAAATGAAAATGAAAACACAACATACCAAAAATTGGCTGCAGGAAAATTAGCAATGTTAAGAAGAAAATGTTAGCTATAAAACTCTTACATTAAGAAATGATAAAGGTCTCAAATCAGCAACCTAACTTTACAACTTAAGAAACTAGAAAAAGAGCCAGCCAGGTGGCATGGTGGTTAAGGCACCTGGATTACACACGGCTGACTGTGTGGTTCGAGTTCTGGATCAGACGGCTTGAAAAGCACATCGTGATGCTCAGGGAATGAATGTTAGGTAACAACAACAACAAAAAAAAAAAAAAACGGTAAAACTATTCGTACCATTTAAAAAAAAAATGGATATTTGATGGCTGCAGTGAGCGGTATGGGCCCAGCTGGGTTCTACTTTATAGTATGCTCTTTTTACTCACTGGGGTTTAGGCCTAAAGTCAGACTTGAGTTCATGTATAGGTATGTGTCAGCTGTGATAACTATTGGATATATTTAGACTAATTTAGTTCACTGACAGATCATTTGGGGAGGGGGGAGGCACGGAGGGTAATCGTGGATGCCAAGGACAATGTGGGAGGAGGATGGGTCATAACAGAGGGAGGGGGATGGGGAATCTAGGATGGTAAAACAAAAGGCAAGGTATGCAGGACACAAGAATTGGGAAATTATTTGCTGAGAACATATATGTTGACGTGCTTGATTGAGCCAACGCACAGTATATATTGGATGGAAAATTCATTTGAGTGTTGCGATGGGAAAAAAAAA
>NW_006159718.1:1907658-1917090 GCF_000334495.1 Tupaia belangeri chinensis
ATTATTGGGAAATGCATGGAAAAGACATTGAATGATAAAGCGGGGAGATTGATGTCTCTGTATTGACTGACATGCATGGCATTCCCTTTTGAAAAAGCAATGGAAGTCAATGTAAAGTTATATGTAATCCAATGTAATATAAAGAAGATTATGATGATAATATAAATAAAAAAAAGCACATGGGACACGAGTATGTGTGTGCCCTAAATCACAAGAGGAGAATGAAGGAAAAGGGGCTGCAGCATAGTCATCCCCCCAAGGGATGTTTTCTCACTCACTCTCTCTCTCTCTTGCAAGCACACTTACATGATTGAAAAAAAATAAGAAAGAAAGGAACTAGAACAACGAACTGTACAGGAAACTAGCAGAAGGAGGTAATAAATATTAGGGCAGAGATAAATAAAATTATAAAATTTAAAAGTATACGAGCAATAGAGATAATGAAAACAATAGTTAATTCTTTAAAAAGACTGACAGGGCATCAGTGAAGTAAGCCAAGCCGTGAAAGACAAGCACCATCTGTCCCCACCAAACATACATCAGTTGTCCAAACTCTACGGCAGAAATGGCATGAAAGTGGAGTAATAGCAGATACCAGGAACTCCACAGGCCTGGATGAGGTAGAGGGAATTAGGAGAAAACGATTAACAAACACAAGAAAGCTTGCAACAAGTGAAATAGTAATAGAACAGTAAACCACAATGGAGTGAAAAATGTCATTGACCATTCAATAGACTCCCCCGCTTCTCCCTTGCCCCCACCCCCCCAAAAAATAGAATTGTTACCAAACGCACACAGCATAACTTACTGGGCAACGTTAAAGAAGACAATTTTGTTTATATGTTACACACTGCATGCTTGCTTTGAAAAACCATCCTATGCCCCACTAAGATGTACAATGATTATATGTAAACCAGAAATCACACACACACACACACACACACACACACACACAATCTGGCTTAGAAGCCAGATGTTTTTAATTTTAAAAAATGACAAATGTTTGATACATTGACAAAGAAAACAAGGGTGCATGTGTTTGCTAGAGAGAAACAGAGAGACCAGAGAAAGGGAAAGTGAGAAATCACCCCCGGGGGGGGGGGGGACAGCCATGCCACAAACCCTTCTTCTCCATTCTCCTCTCGTGATTTTGGGCAGGCATGCATATGTACCCAGTGTGATGATTGAGAAAAGACTCAATAATCAACATCATAAGTGCAGTCAAGAATGGGTTCTAGAGTATTAAGGCCTAGTAGAGTAACCATAGTTAATGACAATGTAACATATAACTCAATATAGCCAAAAGAAAGGATCCTGAATGTCCCGACACAAATTAATGATTCATGTTAGAGGTGATGGATTTCTCTATTCCCTTTATTTGATTATTACCCACTGTATGCATGCATTGAAAAAAACATAATGTTCCCCATAAATCTGTACAATTATTATATGTCAACTAAAGCTATTCAAATTTTTAATTAGAAATTAAAGTGGGGATGTTACTACCAATTTTACTGAAATGACAAGCTATCAGAGCATATTATGAAGAATTGTACACCAACAGCTTGAATAATCCAGATGACATGGACATATTACTAGACACATACAATCCACCAGCACTGAATAATGAAGAACAGAAAATATGAATACAACAAGGAGATTAAATCAGTCGTCAGAAATATTCTGACAAAGAAAGGTCTAGAACAAGATAATTCTACTGTTGACTTCTGCCAAAAACTTGAAAAATGAACTCTAATCTTCCTCAAATTCAAGACAACAATAACAGCAAAAAATATAAGAGACCAATTTTACTGAAATGACAAGCTATCAGAGCATATTATGAAGAATTGTACACCAACAGCTTGAATAATCCAGATGACATGGACATATTACTAGACACATACAATCCACCAGCACTGAATAATGAAGAACAGAAAATATGAATACAACAAGGAGATTAAATCAGTCGTCAGAAATATTCTGACAAAGAAAGGTCTAGAACAAGATAATTCTACTGTTGACTTCTGCCAAAAACTTGAAAAATGAACTCTAATCTTCCTCAAATTCAAGACAACAATAACAGCAAAAAATATAAGAGGAAGCTTAGTAAGTTAGAATGTCTAACTCATTCTATGAGGCCAGCATAAGCCTGATACCAAAGATAGAAAGTAAACTACAGAACAATATTCCTGATAAATGTTGATGCAAAAATCTTCCACCAAATTCCATCAATCTGCATTTGACAGCATATTAAAATGATTATACATCATTTCCATGTGGGCTTCATTCCCAGAATGCAAGGATGGTTCAACATACAAAAATCATTCAGTCTAATACACCACATTAAAAGAATGAAGGACAATAACACCTGATTATTTCAACTGATGCAGAAAAAGCACTTGACACAATGTAACACTTTCAAGATAAAAACAAAGAAGCAAAAGAAATGACTTCGACATAATAAAAGCCATATATGAGAAACCCACAGATAATATCAATGATTAAAAATTAAAAGTTGTTCCTCTAAGATCAGATATAGGACTAGGATAGCCACTCTCACCACTTCTATTAAAAGGAGGTATAGGGGCCGGTAGGTGACAGGGTGGTTAAGGGTGCTGGACTTGCACATGGCCGACCACAGTCCAAGTCCCAGACCTGGTGGCTTGTTTTCTCGCTTTCTCTCTCTCTCTCTCTCTGTCCCTCTATGCTCAAATTAAAAATAAATAAATAAACAAAGTTAAATAAAATAATTCTTTTTTTTTTTAAAAAAAGGAAGGTATATATATGCACCATTCACCACAGATGGACAATTAGGTGGGTGCCATATCTAAGATACTGTTAACAGTTCTGCAATGAACATAGAAGTGCATATATCTCTTCAACACCCACACACATAAAATGAAATATTTTAAAAGAAGAAAATCCTGTCATTTATAACAACAGGGATAAACTTCGAAGGCATATTGTCAAATAAGCCAGGCACAGAAAGATAAATCCTGCATGATCTCACGTGTGTGCGGAAGGTGAGACAGGAGAACTCAAAGCAGAGAGCGGGGTGGTGCTTGCTGGTGGCTGGGGAGTGGGAAGTGGGAGAGCTGACTTAAAGGGTACAAAGTCCTGGGTACGTGGGATAAATAATTTCTGGGAGTCTAGTATACAGCACAGGGAGTACAGTTTAAAATACTGTATTGAATACTTGACATTTGCTAAAAGTGTAGCTCTTAGATATTCTCACCACACATAGGGAAATAATGACGGCAGGCGATGTGCAGGTTAATTAGAAATTAAAGTGGGGATGTTACTACCAATTTTACTGAAATGACAAGCTATCAGAGCATATTATGAACAATCGTACACCAACAACTTGAATAATCCAGATGACATGGACATTGGCTTGACTGTGGTAATCATTTACAACATTCACATATCAGAGCATCACAGTGTACACTACTAATACAATTTTCATTTGTCAATTACACCTTGATAAAGCTGGAAAAAAGTAAAATAAAATCCCAAGAGGTCTTCGTAATAAAATGCTACTTGCATTATCAATTTGGGGGAAAAATATTATGTCATCCACCTGTTGATCTGAGGCCACACACAATCTATTCTGGATTAATGAATGCTGTACTATTTAATTATAAATTACTAAATAAAAAATAATTAAATAACTATTGTACTCAATCCTTAAATTGGCTGGGTTTCTCTTAAACTGTAGTCTAACTCATTCTATGAGGCCAGCATAAGCCTGATACCAAAGATAGAAAGTAAACTACAGAACAATATTCCTGATAAATGTTGATGCAAAAATCTTCCACCAAATTCCATCAATCTGCATTTGACAGCATATTAAAATGATTATACATCATTTCCATGTGGGCTTCATTCCCAGAATGCAAGGATGGTTCAACATACAAAAATCATTCAGTCTAATACACCACATTAAAAGAATGAAGGACAATAACACCTGATTATTTCAACTGATGCAGAAAAAGCACTTGACACAATGTAACACTTTCAAGATAAAAACAAAGAAGCAAAAGAAATGACTTCGACATAATAAAAGCCATATATGAGAAACCCACAGATAATATCAATGATTAAAAATTAAAAGTTGTTCCTCTAAGATCAGATATAGGACTAGGATAGCCACTCTCACCACTTCTATTAAAAGGAGGTATAGGGGCCGGTAGGTGACAGGGTGGTTAAGGGTGCTGGACTTGCACATGGCCGACCACAGTCCAAGTCCCAGACCTGGTGGCTTGTTTTCTCGCTTTCTCTCTCTCTCTCTCTGTCCCTCTATGCTCAAATTAAAAATAAATAAATAAACAAAGTTAAATAAAATAATTCTTTTTTTTTTTAAAAAAAGGAAGGTATATATATGCACCATTCACCACAGATGGACAATTAGGTGGGTGCCATATCTAAGATACTGTTAACAGTTCTGCAATGAACATAGAAGTGCATATATCTCTTCAACACCCACACACATAAAATGAAATATTTTAAAAGAAGAAAATCCTGTCATTTATAACAACAGGGATAAACTTCGAAGGCATATTGTCAAATAAGCCAGGCACAGAAAGATAAATCCTGCATGATCTCACATGTGTGCGGAAGGTGAGACAGGAGAACTCAAAGCAGAGAGCGGGGTGGTGCTTGCTGGTGGCTGGGGAGTGGGAAGTGGGAGAGCTGACTTAAAGGGTACAAAGTCCTGGGTACGTGGGATAAATAATTTCTGGGAGTCTAGTATACAGCACAGGGAGTACAGTTTAAAATACTGTATTGAATACTTGACATTTGCTAAAAGTGTAGCTCTTAGATATTCTCACCACACATAGGGAAATAATGACGGCAGGCGATGTGCAGGTTAATTAGAAATTAAAGTGGGGATGTTACTACCAATTTTACTGAAATGACAAGCTATCAGAGCATATTATGAACAATCGTACACCAACAACTTGAATAATCCAGATGACATGGACATTGGCTTGACTGTGGTAATCATTTACAACATTCACATATCAGAGCATCACAGTGTACACTACTAATACAATTTTCATTTGTCAATTACACCTTGATAAAGCTGGAAAAAAGTAAAATAAAATCCCAAGAGGTCTTCGTAATAAAATGCTACTTGCATTATCAATTTGGGGGAAAAATATTATGTCATCCACCTGTTGATCTGAGGCCACACACAATCTATTCTGGATTAATGAATGCTGTACTATTTAATTATAAATTACTCCAATTTTACTGAAATGACAAGCTATCAGAGCATATTATGAACAATCGTACACCAACAACTTGAATAATCCAGATGACATGGACATTGGCTTGACTGTGGTAATCATTTACAACATTCACATATCAGAGCATCACAGTGTACACTACTAATACAATTTTCATTTGTCAATTACACCTTGATAAAGCTGGAAAAAAGTAAAATAAAATCCCAAGAGGTCTTCGTAATAAAATGCTACTTGCATTATCAATTTGGGGGAAAAATATTATGTCATCCACCTGTTGATCTGAGGCCACACACAATCTATTCTGGATTAATGAATGCTGTACTATTTAATTATAAATTACTAAATAAAAAATAATTAAATAACTATTGTACTCAATCCTTAAATTGGCTGGTTTTCTCTAAAACTGTAGTCTTTTTAGCTGGTCATCTTAAAAAAACAATGAAAATACAATTAAGAAAAATTATATGGAAATATGCAGGCAGTAGAACAGAGGAGAATAGACTGGGAGAAATCGCTCCGTCTAAGATCAAGGTTGACTCTGCAGCTGCGGTGATCGAGACAGCGTGGTGCCGGCAGAGGTAAGCACACAGGCCAAAGGGCTCACGCGGTAGGGAGCTCACACCCACACGGCCACGCCCCACTGACTTCTGACGAAACACAAAGGCAATTCGATGAAGGAAGAATAGTCTTCAACAAATGGCACGTGAGCAACTGGACATAAGTAGACCAAAAAAAAAAAAACCAAAAACCTCAACCCAAACTCATCCTGTATACACAAATTGACTCCAGATTGACAATGGGCTGACATGACACAAAAAGCAGGAGACAATCTTCAGTTTCAGGCTAAGCAGAGACGACGCTGAAAACGCAGTCCATTAAAGAATGAGTACCTAGATGGAAACTCATCAAAATTCAAACCTTTTTGTCTCAGAAACATCCTGTTAGGGTATTGAAAAGTCATCTTACTTAAGAAGTGTTTGCCTGCCCCAGGGAATCATGAACAGGCTCTTGGCCTGGTGGTCATTAGGGAACTCAAACCGCAGTGAACTATCACTCCACAGGCATGAGAACAGGGAAATGAAAAACAGCGACGATACCAAACGCGGTAGAGATGCAGAGGAACCGGACCACTCATCACCGGCGCAAATGTAAAACGGCACAGGCGCTGCAGAAAGCAGCCCATAATTCCTGACAAAGTCCGACTCACAATGACCATACTACCCAGCAATGACACTTGAGGGTACTTTTCACACGTAAGTGAACTTAGCTTCACACGAAAGCCCGCCAATGCAACTTCATTTATAATTGCCAGGCACTGGCAAAGGGCCAGGTACATAGGTGAATGGGGCCGAGCAGGAACATGAACATGCAGGAACAGCCCACACGCCCGGCATGACGAGGTAAACAAACTGGCACATGGGACCCGGCCCATCACTACAAAGCAGTGAACTATTCACACACAGAACAGCCCAAGCGAATCTCTAAAGAAGTATACTGAGTGAAAAAAGCCGATGCTAAAATGTACGATCCCATCTAGAGAACATACACAAAAGGACAAAATTTTAGAAATGGAGAACATACCAGTGGTTGCGAGGGATCGGGAATGACCCCTATGAAAGGAAGAAATGTGAAAAAGGCAGAGGCGTTGATGAAAGAGCAACACCGGGCTTGTGCTGGAAGAACTGGTTACTATCTGTACGGCTGTGATATCTACACAAATTTACATGTGACTATAACGCATCAAACCGCACACACACACGTTCTGTACAGACATGAGTACAAGTCGACTTTATCAAGGCCAATCTCCTGCTTGCAATACGATACCAGAGTTTTGCTAAATGTTACCTTTGGAGAATTCTGGGTAAAGAATATTTGGAGACCTCTGCATTATTTCTTACAACTACATGTAAATCTGTAATTACCTCAATCAAAATATCACTTCAATAAAGATACTCCATGAGGCCTGAGTTTTGTACTGAATTTTGAATCCTAGTCGAGAAGTATGATCGCTTAAATACACAGCTGGGAGCCACAGAGTCTGGTTGAGTGTGGAAGACTTGTTCAGAGCTATGCGTCAAAAGACTCAACATAATGAGAGTGAAGATGATGGATTAAAGAGAAGTTACCGCTTGGAACACCGTCACCAGGGCTCCAGGGGAGGTGAGATTACTGTACCCAAGGCAGTGCGGCACAGAAACGCCCACCGCCACGTACCCAGCACGCATGGGAACACAGTCAGAAAACAAATGCATTTCTAAGAGTCATTTCGCGACACTGAATGATTATTTTAGGCCATCATTATAACATTTTGTAAAAACAAAGAAACATTTTATTCCTGGGTTTTAATCATTTTATAAATTTATAAATGAAAGTGAAAAAAGTTTTCTAATCATTGTGATAACTGGCATGTTTTTCAAAAATAATTTTGAAGGTGTTTGAAGATTTAAAAATGTATTAGACTTGAGATTTTAATTAATTTTCACCAAATGTTTAAAAAAATCTTTGATTAATTTGTAATGAATGTTTAAATGTATGAGGAATTTAATTTGTTCATTGTAATGTTTTCATTTATTAGTTTGGTAAACAGCATTTAAATTGTTCCGAGAAATGCTGTTTAATGAATTTACACATTTATGTCATGTGCATGTAATAAAATACAGTGGGGTGAAGCTCTTCTCCATGCACCAGGGATTACCCTCACCCAACTGCAGCTCTGGGACCTCACTCCATGACACTACCAGGCCTCCTGGACCGGCCTAATCCTCTTAAAAACAGCTCAGAGCTGCTGGCCCAGATCTGGAGGAGGAGTCGACTTACCGTATGGGGTTGTCCATCCTGGACACCGTCAGGAAGGCGGCCAGGTTGGCCGTGTAGGAGGAGCACACAATGAGTGTGAAGAGCCACCAGCTGCCCATGACGATGCGCATGGCCACGGAGTTCACCGAGGACTCGCCACCTGAGGGGGCAGGCAGATAGGTTGGCCGTGGCTCCTGCCGCCACTCCCCCCCCGGGAGATGCTCCACCCTGCAGCCAGGCCCCTGGAGATTGACTGGGGGCCAGGGAAGTGACCGTCAGCTGTGTATGGGTCTGCACCAATTCCCGGAAAAGATCCTAGGACCACCACTGTTGGAAAGGGACAGAGAACCACGACGTGGAAAAGCCACTGTTGACCTTCCAGTGACGGGAAGTTTGTGGATACACCAAGAATAGAGTCCGAAACCAGAATCTCCCAGTTACAAGGTTCTAGTGACCAGTGGGAGACCTGCAAGGAGGGCTGCACCCTGATGGAGGCCCCTTGCCAACTTCAAATTCACATGGAATGAACTCCAGAGCTCTGTAAGGAAGTAATTACCTTCTACCTGGCATGTTCCCTAACTTTCTTTCAACTGAGAAGTGAGATGTTTCTTATCAATTTTATTAATATTCAGCCTCCACTACATGACTTTTATCCCCAGAATTGTCAGAAATCATTCCATGTGACTTTCCGTCGGAAGCTGCCTCTTTGAGGCCCATTATTTCTCCTTGGTCTCTTAGGTAGTACCAGAAGAAAGCTTTCCACTGCCTATTCTCCTTAGGTAACCTCGCAAAGCTTTTGCCACGGTGCAAACAAGGCCAAGATTCACAATTGGAGCTTTGCAATTTGCCGTTTCCAGCCAGAATGCACAGTCGCACCCCTCGCCCTGGGAGGAGTGCTGGTCAGATCTCGGAGCCGGAGCCGCGAGGCTGTGCAGCTCCAGAACGGCTCCTCCACGACGCGCCGAACACACTGCGGCGCGCTGCAGTTTGACAGCCTCCCGTGCGCGACAATCGATCTGCTGTGGGAGGGGCAAAGTACAAAGCAGAACTCCAACGTTAATTTTATCTGAAGTGAGAATCAGGATTTGAGGTCGAGTTTCCTGTGGCCATTTCATTTCATTTCTATCTGGTACTACTCAGAGAAATTGGCTACAGCGCTTTTAGTACTAGCCTAGAGAGCAAATGAGATCGCCTGGAAACGACCTGGGTACAAGGCGCCTGGGGTCTGCCGGGAGGAGGCTCGCAGCCCCGGGGCTCCGGAACATCGCGCCCCGCAGTACCTTGCTGCACGAAGGCTCCGTAGACGATCCAGATGGCGCTGTGCAGGGTGGCCGAGGTGGACGCGCGCGGCTGGGCGGCGCTCTGCGCCCTGACCGCCTGGATC
>NW_006159718.1:1917430-1984490 GCF_000334495.1 Tupaia belangeri chinensis
CTCTCCCGCTCCGGAGTGATGGTGATGGCCGAGATGGCCAGGTCCGCTCTCTGAAAGGCAAAGCCGGCTCATCAGGGCTGTCCTGAGCTGCGTGGGCCCCGCCCTGGCTCAAGGCCCACTCCCTGCCTGGAAGCTGTTCTGTTCAAAAGAAAGGGATCTGAGAGTTGACACCTGAGACTGGAAATATTGTGAGGAAAAGCCAACAGTAAGTTTTCTGTTATTACCTTCCCTTGGCTTATAAATTCATCCCCCAAACCCAAAGCTCCAAGTCTGCAGGGAAGAATCTTGGTAGCGTCTTCATTCCTGTATAAGTTACAGCTCTGCTTCACTTGTTTATCCTCCCCTGGAAAACCTTAACTTTCTTCTGCCTGTGTTTCCCTCTAGCCCCGCCAAGAATGTTCTATCTTCTCCCGGGCTTAGCTACATCCTCTTCACACATCAAGGGCAGACACACTTCATTTCTCTATCAGCCCTCTCTAAACTCCATTCTCGCTCACCGATATCTGTTTTCTAAAATACATCAGAAGTTGCATGGTGAGCCCTACAACTATACTGAATCTCATTAACACATTCACCCCGGTGGCTCTCTGTGCAGACTCTATGCCAGAGAGTCAAAGAACCTGAGAACAAAGGACTCATCTATTATTTTCAATCCTCCACAGCCCTTAACTCGTGGCCTGTGGACACACGGGCTGGTTCTCCCTGTAGTACAGCTGTGCGTGAAGGGCACCTCTGGGTCTGACACACTGTGACCTGATACTACTCCCCAAGACTTTGGCTTCGCAAAACAGGCTTTATTATAACAAAACAAAAAGACGATCAAGATGGGACAAGACTATAGGGATGAAGCTGCCAAATTTGTTGGTGTGAAGACCCTCACACCTACATAGTATAGCAGGTAGAAATGGGGCCAGAGTCCCTCTTGAACCACAAGAATGCTGACAGGCAGAGTCATCTCTTGACATTGGCTCTTGGGTCTTTAAGGAGGAGGCATCAAAGAACCAGCTTTGTTTTAGAGTGACCCATTGTGACCACTGATCCAACCTGGGTACTCAGACTGGGGAAGCACACACAGGGCTTTGTACGGGCTAACATGAACTGGAGGGGAAAAGATCCCACGTCCCACACTGAAATCAGTCACCATCAAAAGAGAAAACACAGTATCACATTCGCAACTCTGCATCTTGCTTCTCCTCCTAGGAAGCCAACACCGAGGGGTTGTTTCTGGGATTAAAAGGGTTTGGAACACATTCCAGGGATGAGAAGGAGATGCAGTGGGGCAGGGTAGGCTCACAGTGGAGGATGGAGGAGAAACAAGTCATGAAGCGGTGCCCAGCAAAGACATAAAGAATCAGCTCCGCACAGGAGGAAGGGTCCGTGATAGGGAGAGACCACTCCCTGCCAGGGCGGGTGACACTCCCCTCTGCAGGAGAGGCCAGGTGCCTGCAGGTGTAAATGTCATGGGGAGTAGAAACAAAATTCCATGCCCGGAAGTTGAGACGTATTACCCCAATACAGAAGTGCAATATTTTTTAAATTGAGAATAGATTATTAAGTAGTTTGAGGATAAGGGTAAACCTTTTTACTTTTCTTTCTTTCTTTCTTTTTTTTTTTTTTAATTTCCAGAAGGCATGAGCACTCACCAGAGAGACACAGAGAAACAGAGCTGGAGAAAGCACATACCTCCTCCCCCATGGGGCAGTCACGCCACAATCCCTTCTCCTCCATTTCTCCATCCTGTCTGGATTCTGGGCAGGCGGGCATGCATACACACCCAGTGTGTTTTTCAAGCCACTGGGACTGGGATTTGAACTGTGGTCAGCCCTATGGGATTCGGCTCCCTTTAACCATCAGGCTAGGCTGTGAGACCAGCTCAGGTAAATTTTTGCACCTGTCTCTGAATGACGTAAACAGGAGCCCAACAGTGAGCAAATTAAAGGGCTTGCGCTACACTGAAAGGCCCAGCTGAGGCCTGCACATCGCTCGACATTACGCTGAACGAATCGTGATTTTCTACTCTAATTGCATGCAGCAGCCGCAATTCCAGAGTCAAGACGGTAGTTAACAGAGTCAGTTCAGGGTTTTGGTGAAATAAGAAATCAAGAATGAGGTGACTAGGAGTCTGAGTGGCCCACCAGAGAACACACCAGGCAGGAAGAACGTAGTGTCGGAGGGCCCGGAAATGTAAGAGAAGGGTGACTCTCAGGTGCAATATGCCGAGGGCAAGGGGCCAGGAATGACCACCTGCTCTCTGACCCCACTTAGGTGGAGTGATCACAGGGCAGCCCCACTGGGTAGACCGTAGAGCAGTGGCTCCTGAGGTGGCGGTGAGGAATGACACTAACTGTAAATGGGTAGGCGAGGCCTCAGTGCGGTGATGGGAGTGTTCAAAACAGATGATGGTGCCAGCTGCACAGCTCCGCACGCTTACTAACAATCAGTGAATCACATATCTGAAATGGGTGCATTTCAGAGCACATAAATGTATCATTGCGACATTAGCTTTAAAAAGATTTAGAGAAGTTGGAAGGAGTCCAGGCATAGTGGTTGCTTTGTAGGTTTAAATAGTAAAGTTCGGCTTGTGTTTTAGAACTAAATGCCTGAAAGAATGAGAAGGGCACGTTGTGGTCATAGACTGGGCTCGTGACAGTGACATGCCAGACACTAACAAGAAGCACAGGAGTGGGCACTGGGGTGGCTCATGGCCAAGGTCACTGGAGACGAGGTCAAAACACGGGCGTCCAGGATGCCCATGGGGATGCCAGATCCCATGGTCGAATTTGGCCCAGACTTGGTGGTGCAGGCCACGGTGTGCTGCTCTGCAGTTCTGGAGCACATGGAAGACGGGTTCGGATCCCAGCTCGACCCCATGATCCTGGCTGGCTGGGACACCGGGGGAGGAGAACTCATAGCATGAGGAGACACTGGCAGGGGAGTGTTTTTCCCCCCTCTAAATACATACATATATGTATGTGTTTATATATTTTCTATTTTTAAAAAATTGTTGAGGTGTGTAGCAGCAATAATGCCTGAGAGAGAGGGCCTGGGTCAGATGTGACCATCATACATGCTTATGGGAAGTGAGCCAATGGTCATGAGATGCCGAGGCGAGGCTGGGAACGTGGGGAGTTGGCCTCATGCCGGGAGTGTCAATGAGGAGGCAGACTCTCAGGAAGGAGGAAGAGTAGTGACTTGAAGCAAGTACAGGGAGCTGAGCGATGCCACCCCAGGGAAGGTGGGGGTGCCGATCCAGGTAGACAACCGCAGGTGCACACTTACACACTCGCCTATGTGTGTGCACCCCACAAGTGTTCCGTGTCAGCCTAAGGAGAGGGTGGGCCTCCTGAAGGGCTTTTCCAGAGCAGGCACAGTGGAACTGCCCCAAACGAATGAGAGCAGTGGGCAAAAGGGAAAGCGCAGAGTCCCAGGAATAAGGTTGAAAGCCAGGGAGCCAGCAGGTGGCATGGTGGGTAAGGCAGCTGGATCCCACATGGCCAACTGCCCGGTTCGAGTTCCAGACCCTGCGGCTTGAAAAACACACCAGGTGCATATGTATGCATGCCCAAAGTCCTGAGAGGAGAATGGAATAGAAGGGACTGTACTGTGGCCATGCCACCTGGGTGGTGAGCTCTCTCTCTTTATCTTTATCTCTCTCCTAGGTGAGATGGCAAAAAAACAATGAAAGCTGCAATGAGTGAAGCAGGAGGATTTGAGGATTTGAGGACAAGAGGGCCTCAGTCCATGCACAGTGACAACAGGGGTCCCGTTTGTTGGTCCCAAGGTTCCAGCCATGTCACGGACCAAGTGTAGCTTTTGCTCAAGAGCAGGGAGAGCACCCTCCCTGCATTCTGCCTTTGGACCTACCTTGCTGATGAGCTCCCCGATCATCCCGTTCCAGGAGGTGTTGTGGAGCTGGTGGCCGTACCTGCCGTCGGGAGCCTGATAGATCTCGTATTTGAAGCCCAGAGACTTGGCCAGTGCATCCAAGACATCTATGGAAAACCCTTTGTAGCGCTTGGGCTGTCCAAGGATGTTCTCAGCCACCATCACAAAAGGCTCCTCCTGAGGACAACAGAGCGATGTTCTCCAACGAGGTAAGGGCTTCACTTCCGGGTATGTTCATGAGACCAGTCTGATGAATCATAACTTCAGCTATTTTGTGCTGACCCAATTTAGAAGTGGAAGCTGAACCTGTCTACCCTTTCTGAAAGCGGTCTGTGGACACTCGGGTCCAGTGCCCAGGAAATCTACCACAGGTCAGTATGAGTGATGGGTGACAGGGACTTACTGTCCTGCATCCCGTTATCTCAGGCGCTCCCCTAGGCCCCAGCTTCCAGAACAACAAGGTCCGTTTTCATCCCTTTGCATGTAACATTCATGCTAAATCAAGACTCTTGTCTTAAGAAATAACCATAATTCTAAGGACCCAGGTAAGAAGTGCGACACTTCTCATCTAGAATAACAAATTGCAAGAAAGTTCTGTGACCCTAGATTGAAAGCAGTACTGTCTGTCGGGTTGCCTAGAAAACGGAGCCTGGTTAATGGGTCAAGATCAGACCATAGACAAAGGGTGAAACAGGATTCAAACACCCAGTTCCTGAGTCCCGAGTCTCCTAAGGAGCAGAAGCAGGCCCAGACCCAGTTTACATCCAGCGACAAGTGAGCAGCTGCCACCCTCTGGCATGCAGCAGCAGATCTGTGCGGCAGTTTCACTTTAGATCAACTCGGGGACTTCTACTGACGTCTCAGAGGCCCCGGGGCAGAATCTGCAACCTTACCCTTCATTATTCACAGCTACTGGAGTGAAAGGCCTTAGGAAAGCTGAAAGCACGCCTCTGCTGCTCTCCAAACCCAGCATCACACAGAGTGGCCTGGACGGCGAACCTCCCAGAATAGCCCCATGATCCTACCAAGACAGTCACCACTTTGAGGGTCAGTCCCTGCAGACGGCTGCCCATGGGCCTCTCCTGCAAGCTGCCATTCAGGCCCTTCTCCGAGTCCCAGGTTGCCAGCTGTAAAGGAAAGAGAGAGTGTGAGGGATGGGATAGGCACTCGGGCATCTCTCAGACGGGGACCCTGAATCAGGAAGGTGCAGACGGCAGCCCTCTGGGCTTCCCAGGAGACCAGGGTCTGAAAACCCTGACATGAACCTGCTTGTGACAGCCTGTGATGGGCTTGCACTCCCTCAGCTTACGACCCAGGACTACACATCCCTGAAACGAAACCAAGGGGCAGGAGCATGTGTCTAAAACGAATGTGTTCGTCCAGTTTTATTCTGCCCACCCACTGAGACCACGTCACCATGTCGCCCACCAATGACCCTCTGACTCTGTTTCTTTGACTTTCCCAGGCCACAAGACCCAGAAATCCAGCCATTGCCACCACTGAGGCAGAATGAGGCCCGGCAGCGAAGCAGGGAACAGAGACCCAGGGTCTGGCTCACCCTGCACGTGGTGCCTCCTGCAAGCTGGACAAGAGTGCCATCTGTGCTGCCCGTAGAGCGAACACCGCCATTTCCTGACACACAGGGAGCCACTAATGGCAAAAGAACGTGCTGTGGGCTCTGCCGTGTCTCCTGAGCCCTCAGGGTACCCGTGGTCCTGAGCAGCTGTGACCAGTACCCTATAGTGACCAAGGAGACCCTGCCCAGAGGAGACACAGTGCTTCCTGGATGGCAGGTGGCACCCCCTCCCTAGAGAGAGCCTGGGCAGCAGTGACCCAACTTCTCTGCTCAGTAATTCTCAACTATTAACTGAAAAGATGTAAGAAAACAAAACAATGCAAATACCCAGCCCCGTGTCAAGCCACCTAAATCAACCTCATGACCGGGTATGCAGTGTCGACAGTCCCAAGACCCTGACATGTGGCTGAGCTGGCGGGGCTGCTCCTCCAGGTCACTGAGCCCCGGACTGACTGAATATTGGCATTTTTTCTTTTTAAAGAGATTTCTGCTGTAGTGTGCATGCGCTCATTGGAGAGGGAGAGACAGAGGAAGTGAGAAACCATGCCCCAGGCAGAGGGCCACACCACAGTCCCCTTTTCCCCATTCTCCTCCTGGGGCTGTGGACAGGCATACACACATGCCCAGTGTGAGTTTTCTAAGCCACCAGGTCCAGGACTCGAGCCCTGGTAGACTACATGGGAGTCCAGTAACGTAACCACCATGCCATGTGCTGGTCCCGATTATCAACATCTCTTAAGAGGACTTTTCAAATACACCAAGGGCTGGGCCCCACCTCCAGAGATTCCGGCTCATTGGTCTGTGGAAGGCCAGGGAGGAATGTTTACTCCCCAGCTGATCCCAACGCACCAGGAGTAGAGGTGCCGCTGCACACTGAAGTGTAATTCTCAGTCTCCTGACTCGCACCAGTCGCCCCAGAGGTCCCGTAGCTCCTTCATACTCTGGGGCCTGAGACGACTCCTGTCCAGGAGGCTCCCAGGTGCTGCCAGGACGACCCACAGACCAGCACTGAGGAAGGAGGTGGAAGGAAAGACTGCCACCCTCTGCGGGGAACCACATGACCCCTAGCTAACCCGGCAGGTGAAGCACCCCTCACGAGTGCCACTAGGGCCTGAAGGGGCTGGGCCACCACTAGCTCCACTGAGGACGCTCTGCCCCTGAGCGTTTCCCATCGTGCTGACCTGCAGCCAGGTCTGCGCACCAGGTCCCGCCGTCCCCGCTCTGCGGGACCACTCCGCTGAGAAGGTGCTCCAGCTCTGAGACCAGAGGCCACTCCATCAGGGTGAGATGCGAGGTCGAGAGCCAGGCCTCTCGTGTTGTCGCTTTAACGTGACACCCACAAGACACAGCCCATCCTAAATAAGAGGATGTCCGGCAGTGAAGAGTGGGTCGGTCGAGAGCATGGCCACACACTGAAGAACCCACCACCACTGCCCCCACCACCAGCAGGCTCTTTGAACACCTGGTTGGCTCGAGTATCAAGAGGCAGTCCTGTCCTAACCATGGCATGTCCCCTCTGGGGATTAGCTACTCTGTCCTGCACCAGAGCCTGGTCTCCTGGATCTGCTGCCAGACCACCCTGGTGTGGTGAACGGGCACCTTGACATTTTGCTGCCCTGCTCAGACAAAGGTCAAGAATGGAGCTCTGCTTGGCCTTCACCCATGGAGGGCTCTGCCTCTGCACACCACTCTGGCCTGAAGCCCACAACCTGGCTGAGGCCAGCACGGCCTCTGCCCTGGGCCACGGCAACAGCCCCCTCGTCAGTCTGGTCAGCCCCAGCCTGTGTCCCTCCTGGCCCATCCTCCAACATGCCGGTCTGTGCCTTACCATAAATAGGCTTGTTCTTCAGACAGTGTTAACTGAAATTTCCTACACAAAAAAATCATCACACTTGAGCTTGGTCTAAAAGAAAGGCCTTCCTAATCCAGGCACCACCCACCTCTCAGCCTCACGGCCCCCTCCACACCTCGGCCCTTTCCCAGGGGCTTTGTGTTCCTTCCATTCATTTGCATCCCCTTCCTTTGGCCTGGAGTGCCATTTCTCTTCCTTCGGTCTGTTAAACTCTTATACACTTTTAGTAATAAGTTTTCACTTCAGCATAGTTTTAGGTTTGGGCTAGTCCCTTAGTAAAGCAGCTAGTCCCATACGGCTGACGGTGGTTCAAATCCTAACTCTGGGGGCTTGAAAACTAGGTCAGGTGTACGTGCATGCATGCCCCAGATCTTGAAAGGGGGAAAGGTGCAGGAGAAGGGATTGTGGCAAGACTATCCTCCTCAGTGTGGGGAAAAAAGCTCTCTCACTCTCTTTCTCTCTCTCTCTCTCTCTCTCTCTCTCTCTCTCTCTCTCCAATGAGTGCACACACCCTCCAGCAAATTAAAGAGAAAAACAGAAAAAGGAAAAACATGCCAGACATGTGTACATGCCTATGGAAATGACGACAGGATGGAGGGAGGGGGAAGCAAGGGTTGCACCATGCCCCACTGGAGAGTACGCCCTCTCCCTCTCTCTCATGAGCATGTATACCATCTGGCAAAACAAATGTTTAAAAAATAGTTTTAGGGGCCAGCAGATGGCCTAACAGTTACTTCAATGGACTCCCACACAGCCAACCACGGTTTGAGTCCTGGACCCAGTGGTTCTTGAAAATCACGCTGGTCGCATGTGCATGCATGCCCAGGATTCTGGGAGGAGAAGAGATGGCGGCATGGCCATCCTCCCAGGGAGTGACTTCTCACTGGAAAAGTGGCGGAGGTCATATGGAGCCTGCTCATGTGGCTCTCACTAGACCCCTCAGTTAGTGTGTCACGTCACTGTGATATGATCACGCTACGTCACAGTTAATGCTCAGCAGAATCTCCACGGTTTATGCAAAGCTACAATAGAAATTACCTCTCCTGTCTTCTAGTCGGGGACTTGGTTTGTGACAGCTGTGGGAGCCAGCGCCACCCCTGGGTGAAGCCCTGTCTTCGTAAGTTGTCTAGAATCTCAAGTTCTAGGCTGGACCTAGCTTTGTTAGTTCCCATCTCAGGGTCTCCAGCTTCACTTCAGATGCCACGTTTTACTTGTCAAGATCAGCGTCTCCCACTGGTCTAGATTTGAGGAAGAGGGGAAATTGGAGGAGTTGAATTGGCAGCTGTTCTTGAGCCTCTGGACCGGTCGTTTGCATGCTCCTGGAGTGACCTCAGACCACACACTTGACAGTCTAGTACCAGGGCACACAGGCAGTCCACAAACTCTACACACTAAACTTCATGAGATGCTACTTTCTTACCTATAAAGTGGAATATTTTCCCTGCTACCGAATTGATGGGATGTTCAAAGTAGAAACTAATTTTTAATACCCTATTATAAAATTGCTTAATTAAGAATCACAAAGTAAATAATTAGGTTATAAGATTGTGTGTGGATTCTGACCTTATTTATAGGATTTATGGGTTTTTAAGTTATAATTATTTTATTATTTTGGTTTTTTTTAGGTTTTTGCCATAGGGCACTTTCACAAACCAGTGATAGAGAGAGATGGTGAGAGAGGAAGTGAGAGATCACGCCCCCCAGGGGTATGGCCACAATGCAGTCCCTTCCTCTATTTTCCTCTCAGGATTTTGGACACAAATACACACACACACACACACACACACACACACACACCTCTCTCTCTCTCTCTCTCTCTCTCTCTCCAATGAGTGCACACACCCTCCAGCAAATTAAAGAGAAAAACAGAAAAAGGAAAAACATGCCAGACATGTGTACATGCCTATGGAAATGACGACAGGATGGAGGGAGGGGGAAGCAAGGGTTGCACCATGCCCCACTGGAGAGTACGCCCTCTCCCTCTCTCTCATGAGCATGTATACCATCTGGCAAAACAAATGTTTAAAAAATAGTTTTAGGGGCCAGCAGATGGCCTAACAGTTACTTCAATGGACTCCCACACAGCCAACCACGGTTTGAGTCCTGGACCCAGTGGTTCTTGAAAATCACGCTGGTCGCATGTGCATGCATGCCCAGGATTCTGGGAGGAGAAGAGATGGCGGCATGGCCATCCTCCCAGGGAGTGACTTCTCACTGGAAAAGTGGCGGAGGTCATATGGAGCCTGCTCATGTGGCTCTCACTAGACCCCTCAGTTAGTGTGTCACGTCACTGTGATATGATCACGCTACGTCACAGTTAATGCTCAGCAGAATCTCCACGGTTTATGCAAAGCTACAATAGAAATTACCTCTCCTGTCTTCTAGTCGGGGACTTGGTTTGTGACAGCTGTGGGAGCCAGCGCCACCCCTGGGTGAAGCCCTGTCTTCGTAAGTTGTCTAGAATCTCAAGTTCTAGGCTGGACCTAGCTTTGTTAGTTCCCATCTCAGGGTCTCCAGCTTCACTTCAGATGCCACGTTTTACTTGTCAAGATCAGCGTCTCCCACTGGTCTAGATTTGAGGAAGAGGGGAAATTGGAGGAGTTGAATTGGCAGCTGTTCTTGAGCCTCTGGACCGGTCGTTTGCATGCTCCTGGAGTGACCTCAGACCACACACTTGACAGTCTAGTACCAGGGCACACAGGCAGTCCACAAACTCTACACACTAAACTTCATGAGATGCTACTTTCTTACCTATAAAGTGGAATATTTTCCCTGCTACCGAATTGATGGGATGTTCAAAGTTGAAACTAATTTTTAATAACCTATTATAAAATTGCTTAATTAAGAATCACAAAGTAAATAATTAGGTTATAAAATTGTGTGTGGATTCTGACCTTATTTATAGGATTTATGGGTTTTTAAGTTATAATTATTTTATTATTTTGGTTTTTTTTAGGTTTTTGCCATAGGGCACTTTCACAAACCAGTGATAGAGAGAGATGGTGAGAGAGGAAGTGAGAGATCACGCCCCCCAGGGGTATGGCCACAATGCAGTCCCTTCCTCTATTTTCCTCTCAGGATTTTGGACACAAATACACACACACACACACACACACACACACACACACGTGTTCTGTGTCATTTTCAAGCCACCGGGTCTGGGACTCAAACTAAAGTTGACCATGTGGAAGTCTAGCGCCTTAACCACCACACCACCTGCTGGCCCCTGTTTACTTTTTTTTTTTTCTTTTGTTATGCTTTGTTTTGTTTCAATACAAAATTTTCTCTCTCTGCCCTTCAGGCATCCTGTATCCTGACAAAAATAGAAAAAATACTTCAAAGAGAAACAAAAATTCTGCCTTTCGAACACATCAAAGCACTACCATGTTCCAGGATTCGAAACCCTCAGTGATGGACAGGAAGCTCTAGTATGCCCTCATATCAGACTGACGCGGAGAGCCCAGGCTGGGTGAGTCGCCCTCCTTCCACAGAGCTGCGTGGTAAGCCTCCGTCATTGCTAAGCAAGGCCGTCCCTCCAAGCACCTGACGTATAGAAAGCACAACCGAGAAAAGCACGGTCCAGATAAAAATCCTATGGAATTTTCAAAACGCAGAATAAAATGGAGCCTCTAAATGGATTCCTAACCTTGTAGCCAATCACGATGAGATGGCATCCCACCTCCACCCCGAGGGTGCCTGTGCTCCCATCCGAAATGCCGAGGCAAATGTCTCAGTCAATACAGGCCAAATGAGGCTGAGGGCCTTGATCAGTGGGGAGCCAGAGAACGCTCTTGCGCAGAGAAGTCCTGGCACCCAGTCATCCTGCTCCAGGCCATTTGGTTCGCACGGAGTGCGTCTCTTGCGACTTCCCCGTGTGTTTTGCAGACAGAATTTTGTTTATGAGATCGATGAATTTATGGCTGCAGACACCCACTTTTGACAGCTGACCTGCCAGGATCAGTGCCTGAAAAACTAATTTCCAGCACTGTTAAACAAAACGAGAGCTGCTGCCATTTGATAAGACGGCTACGGGTTTCGTTCACAGCCGAGATCTGCTCTTCCCAGACCAGAGACACGCACGGAGCCGGGGTAACGGCACAGCCAGCACTTGAAAGGAGATGTACGGTTTCAAAATCTGATTATGACAAACAGCTGTTCAAGAGATCAGCCCATTGGAGAGTACATTTTATAAACCACTGATCTCAGAAAAATGCATTTCCTGAGTCAATTGGGGTGTTCGTGTTAGTGTTTCTGTGTGGTAAGACTTGGGATCCTGGACTCAGTGGTCCTGTCCTGAATAAATGCAAGGCCATTGGGACCAGCAGGAAGTGTGGTGGCTAAGGCTCTATATACTCCCACATGGCCGACACGGTTCAAGTCCTGGACATGGAGGCTCGTTTGCGCTCGCTTGCTCTTGCTCTCTCTCTCTCTCTCTCTCTTTCTCTAGCAAAATTCATGTGGAAAATAAATACATTAATTAATTAAATAATTCTTTTAAAAAAATGCAGGGCTCTTAACCCTCAATGGGACAGGCTCCTCTGGAAGACTGGGCTTTGTGACCTGTCACATAGTTTTGGGGGTGTCATTCTCTTTTCCTGAGGATGAAGGGTGGAGGGGGTGGGCAGTCCAGCTGCTCCACAGTGCAGACACAGAGCTGACCAGTTTAACACAGAGCCTTGCCAACTCCTGAGGAGGAAAGAAGGGAGAAGGGGGGAAAAGGAAGCCAGGGAAGGGAAGAAAGAAGGAGAGGGAGAGGGAGGAAGGAAGATGGTCTTACATGACCCCAACTGTCTACAATGCCCAACAGGAAAACCGCTCAGGAGCCTAGACTGTCACCTTTGACAGCTGAGCAAGGGATACTTCGGACGTAAGCTTGTCTCAGGAGCGCCCTACAGGAACAGGCGAACGGTTGGTGACCGCGTCTGTCCCACCCCTCAGCCGTGTGTGAGCTGCACCCTCCTCGGCCCAGCGCTGCCATCAGCTAAGTGCAGAAGGCCTCAGCTGGGGCGCAGGCTGCGGAAATGACGGCCACAGTCCACTTAGCATCCTGTCAGTACCTGGGTTTCTCTAAAGTCGTAATTCACCCATTAGTTTATTTTTCCTTTGTCCATTTTTATCAGAAAATAAATGGGCTCAGTGTATGTCTCAAAGGATCACAGCCTTGGAAGGGGTGGGCCGAAGGGGACCCCCATCAGGATCGGCTTCAACTGAGCGCTCAGCCAGCACTGACTGCAGATGGAGGTTGACTGCAAGTGTTACGTCTTGGCAAAATTCAAGGACGACGAGGTTAGATACAGCATCGTGTCCTGGAAGGGGGTGTAAGCGCCTGAGGGCTGGACGCTAACACCTGTAGCCAAGGCCTCTGAGGTGAGGGCTAGTCTGAGAGTGCATTTGGGGAAGGCCAGCATGTGGGGCCAGTAAGGCTGGGCCTCGGGGAATGAGACTCCCCAGAGTGGGTAGCTCCAGAGGGGTTAGCCAGTCCAAGTTAGCAGCTACTGAGAGAAGGGCGGGCACCACCCTGCAGCCCCTGGCATGCTGCAGGGGACAGTGCTCATCCCCAGGGCCAGGGGAAGATTGAAAGTCTCCATCCATCTCTGCCATAGGGAACTGAGCAATGGCAATCTTATCCAAGCTGCCTTGGACCTTGTTCTAAACCCAGAAGACAGAGCTGAGCAAAGTGGGAGGAGGCTGAAGCGCGCAGGAGCTGTTCCACAGGGAGGCCTCAGGAAAGACCGTTAGCAAGGATGAGAGAGAGATGCCCCCAAGGTGTTGGAAGGTGGGTGAGGAAAACTCTCAGAAATGCCCCTCATGATGGAGGTGACAGACACGCCCAGCCTCGCCTCTGTGACCTGCGAGTCGGGCCCTGGCAAAGTCCTGAATCGATGGAGGTGTTTGGTCAGCAGTTCTGAACTGAAAGACTTGGGGCCTGGCACTCCGTGGTCCCGCCATTAACAAAGGCTGGGCTGTTAACCCTAGACGGGGCAGGCTCCTCTGGAAGACTGGGCTTTGTGGTCTATCACGTGGGAGACAGGACAAAGGCCGGAGAGGGTGGGCAGGCAGCCTGCAGAGATGGGATCGGGCCGGCTCAAACAGAGACTTGCCAGCCCCCAAGGAGGGAGCCTCGGCCTACGCTGGGGTCGGACCGACACATCTCAGCAGTGGGGTCTTTCTGCTGCTTTCTCCTTTAGATGGGGACAGAGGCTGCTCCACTTTGGCTGAAAAATGTCAAAAGCAGAAAAAGCATGTGACTCCCATTTTAACCAACTACATACAGGCAAGAAGACAGATAACAAACACAGTCATATGTCTGTCTATCTATCTAGACGGATATACGCAGATAGACAGATATACACACACTCACGCACACACACACTTTTTAAAAAACTCAGCCTATAGGAAACCTGTAGCTACAATACCACCTAGTAAGTTAAATTCTGAAGGGTAAAAAGCCCCTCTGAGGAGATGGGGGGGGCACAAGGAATGCGTCATCATGAGAGAGCATGGGATGAGAGGAGATAACTACAAAAGTGAAAAAGAAGGAAAAAAATCTGAAAAAGGACCAACACCTTCAAGGCAAGCATGCGGGAAGGACCCTCAGGAGCCCCCAAGTCTGGGAGGTCACCCCGCCCATCACTTCACCCCAGCACACTCCCCTGCATGACACGAGAGGAACTGACGGTGTCCAATGTACACGCAGCCAGCGAGGACACCACCAGTGTGCATAGGAAAACATCACTGCGACGGCCCACGTTTTGAAAACTAGTGAAAGAAATTATTTTGTTTTGTTTTATGAGAGGTTTTTGCTACAGAGCGCATGCGCTCACCAGAAAGACAGAAAGAGACAGAGAGACAGAAAGCGAGAAATCACCCCCTGGGGGGATGGCCACGCCACAATTCCTTCTCCTCCATTCTCCTCTCAGGATCTTGGGCCCGGATGCACACGCACCCAGCGTGAGTTTAAGCCACCGGGTCCGAGACTTGAACCATAGTCGACTACATGGGAGTTCAGCAACATAGCCATTACGCTAACTGCTGGCCTCGAGAAAGAAACCACTTTTCTAAAGGAGTTATGTGAACAGCCAGGAAGCACGTGGAGATGTGCCCGACATCCTGCGTCGTCAGGGAACGCACAGCACTGTCACAGACGCCACGGGACCTCACCAGGATGGCGACAAGGCTGACATGGCCCGGGGTGGCCGAGGGCCTGGAATGGCACGTGTGCGGCCACCTTGGGCAGCAATTTGACAGTTTCTCATACAGGTAAGCAAGCATTTATCATGTGACCCAGCCATTCCACTCCAGGCCTTTACATGAGGAAACCTGAAAACATGAGTATCCATCCAGAGTCTGACTGTGAATGCCCACAGAAGCTTTGTCCGTCATAAGCAGATAGTAGAATCTCTCCAAAAGTCAGTCAGTTGGCGAGTGGAGTGTGGTCTATTTGCAACAGAACACGCTTCGGCCATAAAGCTACTGACGAAGAGCAGCGTGGACGAGACCAGGCCCCGAGACCCGATACGCCCTGATTCAGTTTCCGCGACGATCTCAGTGGTGATGTTACAGGTGCAGGGACAGACCAGGGGTTGCCTGGGGCTAGGGACAGGGAGCGGCGTCCAGTGCAAAGAGGCAAGGGGTCCTGAGGCTACCGGTCTCGCATTCCGGCAACTACACTAACGTAAGTGTTTGTCACAGCTGATCAAACACCGTTCACCTCAGATGGACTAACTGCAGATAGTCTAAATATATCTGTGTTTGTACTCACTTATTTAAATTACAGAGCCGCATGCTGAGGAGTCACACCGTCATGTGACTCAACTGGGATCCTTAGACAGGGATGAGGAGAGGACGGGGTCCTGAAATTACGGTGTGGCCAATGTTAGTACACTCAGACAATCACAGTTAAAGCCTGATTACGAGCTTATGAAGAACCTAAGTGCTGCAAATGGTGTGTGTGGGGAAAACAGCTCATGCTGCATTATATAGTGTGTTCCGACTTTTTCTAAAGTGTGTATCTCTTTTGTAAAATGGTGCATGTACGTGCACCAGTGGCTGTTTCTGGCACTGGGTAGAGGGATGAATTACAATGTTCACCTCGTGCACAATATGATCTTGTAATGCTTGAAATGTTTTACAGAGAGGAAACATTGCTTTCATAATCAGAAGAAAAACAATAAAGTGATTTTCATTTTGAAACTGAATCGCAAACTACCTTATGACTGCAATGTTGATTTTGTATCTCTCTAATTGTTTTGGGCGTATTGGTTTTGTCTCTCTCAATAAGCAGCAAGTTTTACCATGGCAGTCTTCATGGTAGGATGAGGCAGACTGGAATAATGCTTCTCCCACTCATGAACCAGGGGACACTGGGCGAGTTGCTTGAACTGGCCATGTTCTTTGTCTGGGCTGACGGGCCCACGTGCCTCATCTGGAAGTCCCATCAGATTTTCATTATTGTTATTGACACTGCCTTCTTTTCTCTTAGGTCCCTAATATGCTCAGGCTCAGACTAAGTGTCCACGATTCTCGTTATTTGAAATGACTAGAATTAACGGCACTATTACACTATACATCGGTCTACATTTTGACAAGGTGTTCTGACAGCCCTTCGTGAGTCTCTCCCTATAAGAAAGGGGCAGATGTGTCCAGTGACACTCTAAATGCTGGGCCACCTCCTCTCCCAGACGCCTCCCTTTCCCTTCGTTTTCTGACTCATAGGCATCTTCTGAAGATTACTCTAGAAAGTCTTCCTTGCAAGAGTAACCGTCTCCCTCTATGACGTCTCCCTCTATTCTGACCATAACTCTCTGTAAGTCCTCTTCATGATATAGATTCACATTTCTTCTCTATTCACAAATAGGCTTCAGCTCTTTTAAGGCAGGGACTCTCTCTTCTTCATTCTGATTCACTCAATAAAGTCTTATTAGAAAAATTAATAACATCAACCATCCCCTGGGTACTTCCTTATTTACTGGTTAGAATCTCATGCTTCTCTCAATTCTAATTTCCAGTTCATGTCTCATGTTTGAAGCTCCACTGAAGGCTCAAATTTGATTTATTTACAGTGGTTGCAAGTTCCTAAGCTGGATTTTATCTTCTGCATGATTTTGTGTTGAAAACTTACTTTAAAAGATCTAATCACAGGGAACCAGCAGTTAGCGTAATGGCTATGTCGCTGAACTCCCACGTAGTCAACCGCGGTTCGTGTCCCGGACCCGGTGGCTTAAAACTCACACCGGGCACGTGTGCGTGCGTGCCCAAGATCCCGAGAGGAGAATGGAGGAGAAGGGATTGCGGCGTGACCATCCCCCCTGGGGGGTGATTTCTCGCTTTCTGTCTCTATGTCTCTCTCTGTCTGTCTGGCGAGCGCACACGCCCTACAGTGAAAATCTCTCCAAAAAAAAAAAAAAAGATCTAATCACAGAGGAGTACTAGTGAGATGAATGGCTTAGAGATGGTTTTAAAAGCACACTGTTTATGTCTTCACCTCAATGCTGTTAGTGTGTGGTCTGGAGACCAGACCATCGCAACCGGTTTTAAAAGCACAGTTTATGTCCTCACCTCAATGCTGTCAGTGTGTGGTCTGGAGACCAGACCATCGCAACGGGGCTCCAGCTGATAGCGGCTGAATCAGCACCTGCATTTGAGCTAGGGACCCTGGCGGCACAGGCCCAGGGTGAGAAGCACAGTTTCCAGAACTTGGTACCATTTCTTGCTTAGGACCTTATGAGTTGCCTTGTGTACCTCTGTTTCTCTCTTACCTACCTCCCGTCCAAGCCTAACCCAGGGCCCGTAGTTCATTTATTTGTCCTTCTTTCTCCCTTCTTTCCCTCCTTCCTTCCCTCTCTCCCTCCTTCTTTCCTTCCTATTCTCCTTCTTTTTGCTTTAATGAAAATCATTTTGTTTCACTCTCATCCCTAAACTTCTCAAAGGGTTCCTATCACACTTTTACCGTTCCTTTTCAGGGCCTGTAAGAGTCACCGAGAACTGGCTCGCATCTATCTTTCAAACTAACCTCATGTTACACTTCCTGCCTTGCTCACCACACCCTGACCCTGGCCGCCTTTCACTTTCTCTAGCCAAAGTCTTCCAAACTCGTTCACACCCTTCATTTCCACTATTCACACCCAGAGGTTGGCTCCTTCCCAACATCAGGGCTTGCCTGATGAGTTATCCTCTGGAAGCCCTTCCCAGGTCCCTCTTCCTAAATGTTTTAACATTCTCAAACACAGAACGTTGCTGTTTCCTCCACAGCCCTTGAATACTGTGACAGTGAAAACACCTGCTGGTTTGGCTCAGCACCACACACTGAGCAGTTGACACGATTTGGCACATGGCATGCACATAACAGGTATTTGTTTTGTTTGTTTTGTTTTGTTTTGTTTTGGAAAGGTTTTTGCTATAGGGCGCGTGTGCTCGCCCGAAAGCCAGAGAGAGACAGAGAGACAGAAAGTGAGAAATCACCCCCCGGGGGGGATGGCCACACCGCAATCCCTTCTCCTCCATTCTCCTTTCGGGATCTTGGGCACGCACACACACATGCCCGGCGTGAGTTTTAGCCACCCTGTCTGGGACTCAAACTGTGGTCGACTACATGGGAGTCCAGCGACATAGCCATTACGCCAACTGCTGATCCCGGTAATTGTTTAAGTAAATGAAGTCCAAGAGTCAGCAAACTTTTCAGTAAAATGGCCAGACCATCAGTGTTTTGTTTCGGCTCCTTGGCCCATATGAGCTCTATAGTCAACACTCTGGGGGTAGAGCTGGGTTCCAATAAATTTTACTTACAAAGTAAGTGGCAGGGCCCAAGGGCCACCCTGCGCTGACCCCCAATTGTCCAACTTTATTTCTATTCTTCCTGTGTCTAGAGTGTTTTCTCTGCACTTTAAGAAGCACTACCCTTCTTTTGAAGTTTAATTTGCTATTTAAAAAAATGTTTAATTGCTATGTTTTCAGAAAATCTTATTTTATCCCTCCAACCAGAAGTGACAGACCCTTACAGCATTCTGCCTATCCTGTACACGGCACTGGTCACATTCAGGTGTCCCTGGCAGTCCCTGTAGCAGACTACACTTTCTAAAGATTGTTGTGACATTACTCCCCACCCCACATGCTCTTCTGTAGTGTGCCTTCTCCACCTCCTACCAGAGGGCGAAGCCGAATTCCTCTCCCCTTCAGTCTGGTCTGAATATTGCACTTGATGACCTTGAGGTCATGCAGTCCTGCAGGTTATCCCGGATGCTCTCTCTAAGACAAGGCTTTTGACCATTTTGACCCACATTGTGGGTCCCATAACCCTTTGTTGGAAAAGAGAAGCCATTCTGTGCATTGAGGGTATTACAGCATCCCTGACCTCTACCGAGATTCCAGCAGTGCCCCCTGAGTGCTGAAACCCGAAATATCACCAAACATTACAAAAATCTCTCAGAGGACAGAATTACACCGCCCCCGCCCTCCCTCCCACAGACACACCACCCCTTGAGAACCACTTTTCTAAGAGAACCCAGCTTCCATGCACAAAGTACTACCCTGAGACCACCACACTGGCATTCCTATTGAAAGTCCCAGGCGAGCACAGCCTCCTAGTCACCTCCGCCAAAGCACTAGACTCGTGAGTGACATCATCTTGGACGCTATGATAAGCCAGTCTGCCAGTTAAGAGCCATGGAGTGATCTCAGGTGACATCAGAAGAATCCACGAGACATAATACAATTGTTGTTCATTGTACTCAATGTTGGGTCATCTATTATGCTGTAAGAGTAACTTGAACAGAACTTAGCACCTGGAGACATGGTGTTACTATGAGAAAAACATGAACTATGTGGACTTCGAGACTGCTTAGAGGAAGATGCTAGTAGAACCTTAATGGAGAATTCGTGTAGATGCAAAACTCAAAAAGACTGACTGTGAGTGTTTAGGGGAAAATAGTAGACAGCAGAAGAAAAGGTACCTGTTTACAGTGGCAGAAAACCTGGAAATCTGTCACCTGCAATAATGGGGAAAGTAGAAAGTCTACTGAATAAATTGACAAATGTGGCTAAAGAGGTGTCCAGGCAGAAATCTGCATAGTCCTTTGGTTTGTCTCAGCAGCACAGCCTAACACAAGCATAGATGCACTGATAATTCATAAGTGACTTAAAGAAGGAATTCTGTGTTCAAGCAGACTCTAGAGAAAATGTATAGCTGCCAGAAGTTTTTGGTTTTAAAATTAGAACTATTTCTCATCTTTGGTTTCTTCTAGCCAATCACACCAAAATAGGAGGCTCTCAATGCAAAAATCAGCTCCTGCAGATCACCTGAAAAATGTGGACCCATGTAAGCAAAGGTCTGATTATAAAATCCTTTCATAAGACCTCCTAAATACTGTAGACATTTCAGAGAGACAAAAGACTTCCTACAATTTTAAAGATACGCTACAAACCTCTTTTAGACAAAAGGAGCTCTAAAAATCCACAGTAAACTTTTAAGAACAAAGGAAAGAGGTGTCTGTCTCAGAGAAATGTGTTTGTGTTCTATCACCTAATGAGATGAACAATAGATGAATTGAAAATATCACACTTTGGGTTTTATTGCTCGAAAATGTGTGCATGTGCCAGAGAGAAAGAGAGAAAGTTTTCCCTGATGAATTGTGGTCATGCCATAATCCATTTTCCTCCATTCCTTCTTCTAGGCAAGATTTTGGGTATGTACTCACATGTGCCCAGCATATTTTTCAAGTCATGAACCACAGTTGGCCATGTGGAATTCAGCTCCCTTAATTACTTCCCTATAGGACCAGCTCAAAGTTTTTAAAGAAGTTATAGTTGCAGAACAGCAGGTGGCATTAATGTTAGAGCAACTGGATTCTATATGGCCAACTACAAGGTTCAATTCTCGAAACCAGCAGCTTGAGAAACATGCCCAGTGCATATGCATACATGCCCAAAATCCTGAGAGAAGAATGAAGAAGAAGAGATTGCGCCATGGTCATCCCCCTGAGGGAAGATTTCTCACTTTCCCTTCCTCCATATCTCTCTCTGTTTCTCCCTGGCAAGTATACACATCCTACTGCAAACTAAAAAATAAAAACAAATTAAAAATAAATAAATTACAGTGGCAGAAGCATTCAGGTTAGACTAAATGAGTCACAGACAATGCAAAATAAGTTTTCAATTTCTACCATAAAGCACAGACATTCAGTATATATTGAGTAGGGATATACAGTGTTTATCTTTCATAATCTGGTTTACTTTGCTTAGCATTAAATATTTTATATTCATCTACTTTGAATCAAATGATAAGTTCTCATTTTTCTTCATGAGTAATATTACATAGTGTATATGAGCCACAGTTTTTCAATCCCATTTATCAGTTCTTTTTTTTGGAGAGGTTTTCGCTATAGGGCATATGTGCTTGCCAGACAGACAGAGAGAGACATAGAGACAGAAAGCGAGAAATCACCCCCCGGGGGGGATGGTCACACTGCAATCCCTTCTCCTCCATTCTCCTCTTGGGATCTTGGGCACGCACACACACGCTCCCGGTGTGAGTTTTAAGCCACCGGGTCTGGGACACAAACCGCAGTTGACCACGTGGGAGTCCAGCGACATAGCCATTACTCTAACTGCTGGTTCCCCATTTATCAGTTCTTTGGCACTTGAGTCAATTCTGTGTCTCAGCAATTGTGCTATAGAGATGAAAAAATGATTGAATGTAAATAATAAATCATAAAACTAAATTTTTTTAAAATAGAAGAAGGTTTTAGATCTTTGAACTTCTATGAGTAGGAAAATGCTAATAAAACTATTCAGTTGCAGAGTCTATATTTTTTACAGAAAATTTAGGGTAACTGTGAAAGCAGAATCAACATCTCAAAGGATAGAGTCTAGAGAGCATGTCAGTGCTGGGAAGAAGGAATAGGAGCCGATGATGAGTCCAGCTAGGCAGCAGACTTGCTGTGGGCCAGTGATCACTATGTGCCTCCTGAGCAGCTTGTCTCTTTAGATTATGGAACTATACCTGGTGAGCCAAGTCCAAGAACCTGTATCCCAGGAGCTCCATCTTACCTTGACCTGATTTAGATGATAAGAACTTAGACTTTGAGCCAATGCCATAAGGGACTGGGACTCTGGAGCTTTTGAGGAAGGGAGTGAGGATATTTTTCATTTGAAAGGGGCATAGTTCATTATGGTTAGAGGAAGTACTGTAGTGGACCAGGCTCCTGAGAGCAGTAATAACATCTCCTATGTCATACGTTCTATATGTCATATGTCACTTCCTTGTCTACATACACATCCTGACCCCTCTTCTCCTCCTCGGATCTGATTAGTTTCACTTTTAATTTGTAAATTATGGTGGAAGCAATGCTATATGACTTTTGGGGCCATATTCTAAATGGCCACATAATGTCCACTTGGTTCTCTGTGACCCTTGCTCTGGAGGAAGCCAGCCTGATGTAAGAGATTGAACAACCCCGAGACTACCATGCAGGAGAAGTTACACATAGGTGCCCTGGCAGACAGTTCCAGAAGATCTCAGTATTTTAGTAAACCCCACCTGGGTACGAGACATGCCAAAAACCCTGTTGTAATTAAGTGACCATGGTTGATGCCACAAAAAACAAAAACAAAAACAAAAACAAAAAAAAGATCACGCAGCCAAGCCTGCACAATCAGGCTTGATAGCGACAATGGTATGATAGGATTGCTGTTTTAAGCTGGTAATGCTGGGCTCCTTCGTTTGACACGACAGTAACAATTTCTCACGCGTGTGCACATGTGCTCATCTTAGAAGCTGGGCTGGGCCAGCTGCAGCAGTGCAGTGGCACTGAGCATTGCATACTGCTGTGGCCGCAGGGAAGGTCCCAGGTTTTCATCCCAAGGTCTCCTGTGCACATTGGACATGGGCACATATGAATGTGACCCTGGCTGGCAAAGACTGGGGGTGACCATGGCATGAGTGCCCCCAGCCCTCTCTCCTTGTCTCATGGAAGACACAAATTTAAAAACTTGGAAAAAAGGCAAAGACTGGCTTATTCTTCACAATATTGCCACAGAATAATGCCTCCTTGCAGAGGGAGAATTTCCGTATACTCTGCAAAGTACGATCACACTCAGCATCTCATTCGGGGGCTACCAATACTTAGTGACTTAAGTAGAAAAGCAGTCATTGTCCTCCATTTTGGTGATAAAGGAACAGGCTCAGAGAAGTCACCTGACTTGCTGAGTATCTACTGAATAACCCGGAGAGGCTGGAACCATGGGACCTCTTCATAAAGTGCCCCTCTGCACATAGTAGGGCTGCGTAAGTATTAGTGAGGGAGGAAAGGAAGAAAAGGAGGGCAAGGAAAAGGACAAAGGGAAAGAAAGCCACGCTAACGTGCAGGGTGATGGCTTTCAGCTGGACCCTGAGGCTCTGGTGCAGCCCAGACCCAGGCACGCTCCTGAGATCAGCATTTTTCAGCTTCCATTCTCCGTACGCTTCACTTGACTTTCCAGGAGCTGGATAATGCATTGGTCCAACCTGGAAACCTCATGGGCCTCAGACCTCCTTCTTCCTGTCCCTGACTCTTAGCCCCATACTCCGGAGGCCTTTCCAACTGCACAGAAGGCAAATGACTCCCGTCCCCTCCTGTACCAGAGTAAACAACTTTCCTTACCCATGAAATGAACATAAGGGTTACAAGAAGAGAGCTAAAACCCTCCTCTGGAAGCGATTAGTGTTTGTAACCGAGGACTGATATTAGGAACCGGAAACCAGAAGACGGGTTTTGAAGACATTTCTGTTGTGGGGAACAGGAGAAACCTCGAGCCCAGAGGAGCTATCTATGGAAACAATGTAGGAGGTAAAAGAAGGCTCTTCCCGGTTCTAATTCTCCCTTTCATACTCCACAGTCGGGAGGCCAATAGGATTCCCTTTCAGAACCAGCGAGTCTTCTTTAGGGTGTGCACAAAACTCAAATCTGAAGGTAACCAAATGCAGCATCTTTCCTTCTACGACAGTAAAACAGAAAGTACTCGCTGCAGTGCACTGTAAGATTTGGAGCGTCCCGTCTCTGACGAGCTTAGGGCTATCTGTAGGAACAAGAGTTACAGGGGTGAGGTGCACCTGCCCGTCATGGTCTGTGCGTCTTAAGGTCAACACCAAGAACATCTGCCTCTCTGTGGCCTCCAGAGTCCCTGGGCTCACAGCTAACTCTCCGGAAGGACACCAGAACTCAAAGGAATGGAATAATTGAAACGGAATAGAAGAAAATGGAGAATCACTTTCATGTAATTCCTGGTTGAGAAGCAGTTTAGCATCATGTGCTGCCGTTGAGAAATGTGACAGAAATGTGACGTGGGACTATATGATAGCTCCAACAGTTAATGATACTTTCTGTAATGAAGTTATTCCTGAATTTAATTTTTTTAGAAAATAATGCGTTTTAAAAACTTTCTATAATGAGCTTGGCTTTTATCACAAGAAAAGAAAAGTGTAATTTTAAATAAAGTCACCCTTTTATACACGCCCAGGCGTGTGGACTTGCTATCGCCCCACAGTGACCAGATGGAAGGAACCATCCGCACACTGATGCTGGCCAGTTTCCTCTGACGAGTCAGAACAGAGCTCATCAACCTTTCCAAAATGGCCTTTCTTTAATCCACATTCTTTAATGAAGCTTGGAATAGACAAACTGTAGAAGGAGTCGATGTGCCCCATGAGTGTATCTTTATGATCCTTGTAATTGGTACAAGACCAAAGCACATACAGCCCCAGCCCTCAGGCCCTTTATAGGCCAGCACTGAGCGCCCACTCGAGACACATTCCAACTGGAGAAGGTGCAGAGATCCTGCCCGCACTGCAGGGCTCAGGGGGAGACGCGGCTGACCACCGTCAGGGCTGGGCAGGTCTTGTAGGTGGACCTATGCAAAGTCATCACTTTTTTTTTTTAAGAATTATTTATTTAACTTTACTATTATTATTTTCCAGTTCTCATCAGAGAGAAAGTGAGAAAGCAAGCCACCAGGTTCAGGACTCGAACCTTGGTCGCCATGTGGGAGTCCAGTACCATTAGCCACTATGCCACCTGCCAGCCCCGGTCATCACTACCCCATAAAGGAACATGAAGCCTCACACTAATAGATAAATGCTTATTTACAAATGATACGCAGACATGTACTCACATAGCATATATGTTATAAAAACACATACACTAGACTTTTTACAAATGGAGATACAAATGAAACATATTATTGTTAGATGTCTTGCCAGATTTAATACATCTATTATCATCAATGAGTATTTGAATGCCAAATATGTACTATAGGCACAGCAATTATTGATTACATTTAATTTGCTATTTTGAATAATTCTGTTAATTTCATTTTTAAAGCAACTTCTATAATATCAGAATACTCGTACATACTGTTCAGTGTTTCTACCACCATCAGCCATTCTGTTATGGGCGACAGGATGCTCAAAGAAAAATGGAGACATGACCACTCAGCTATCTTGATTTGTTAGCTGTGTTTTCCTTACTATTATTATCTCTCATCTGTCAGTTATTAACAGGTAATGTTTAAGCTCTTTTTCCATCCCTCTAAGTGGTATTTTAGTTCAAACTCAACATCAGCCATAAACCCCTTGCTAGGTAAATAAGAGTTACAATACACTACAGTTCATTGAAATCAGATAAAGCTTCAGGGACTCTGGCTAACCATCTGTGTTCTGAAATCCCTGCCTCTCCCCTGGGGCCCCCACATTCCATGCTTCGGTGCTGCTGTGAGTGTGATCTGTGGACCAGCGCCAGGCCTCAAACTGTTTCTATTCTTTAATGAAACAAGTAGGAAAATCCTGCGTAAACGTTTATAAACATCTAGCAATTTGACAAATTACACTACACAATCTGGCTTAACTAAAAGAGGGAGAGGCTTCTATTTGGTATGCCTTTTATTTCATGTTACATATTTCCCAAAGTTTATTTATACCATGGCCAAGAGACACACACTCACAGAGAGACACAGAGGGATGAGAGCCCCCAGCAGGCTCCAATACCACAGTCCACCCAGCCTCGGCCAGCCACGGATTGTGAGCGTGGCGTACTCGGGGAGCACTCCGGCGTGAAGCCAGATCCCTCCCACGGGGTCAGCCTCTCAGGTGTTGCTTTATATCACTGCATCGCCACCAGCCCTTCATTTTATTTTTAGAAGTTCACTGTATCATATGCTATGAAAATATCAGTTGGTGGCAGGTTGGAAATAAAATGAAGTCTTTTTTTTTTTTTTTCTTTTTTTTCCAGAGGTCTTTGCGATAGGGTGCATGCACTCACAAGAAAGACAGAGAGACAGAAAGCGACTCCAGACCTCAGCTAAGCAGTTTACAGCCTGCAGCTGTGTTCCGAGAGTGGAAGGCAGCAAGCCTCGCCCATCACCCGGGTCTGAGAAGCCATGAAAAACCGTCTCAGGGTAAACTCTTGGGGCAAACAGGGAGGAGGGTGGGAGAGGCCTCGGAGCAGCTCCTCCAGACCCTCTTCCTCTCCTGTTCCAGGAGGATGGAAAGCTTCTACTCCAGAGCGCGAGCCTCTGCCTGCCCGGCCTATCTGGGTACGCACGAGGGCATCAGGCATCATGCGAGTGTCGGGCCATGTCAGGAACATCGGAAAACTACATTTCCTTCCCAGGTTTTAGGGAACGTATAAAAACATACTCTAATTTTATACTCTCGCCCAGTACCATGGCCAGTTAACTCATGAGCTCACTAACCTGGTCAAATCTCTCTGTGAAGCCAGAATCCAAGGCCACCAGCCTGAATGACTACCCAGACACTCAGCAATTGGGAGCAAGGACGTTCACTTTCATCAGAGGTGCCACTTTCCAAGTCCGGGAAATCGTTCGGGGGTGTTCCTTCCTTTTCTCTCCTTCCGTTCTTTGCCAGAGGGTGCATGAGCTCATCATAGAGAAGGGACTCTCCAGCAGTGCGCGGTCATTCTATAACTCTCTTCCCTCCTTGTCCCGTCCCACCACAATTATGAGCATGCGTGAACACGTACTCATATGTGTTTCAAGTCACCAGGTCCGGGATTCCAACTGCCGTGGGCAATGGGAGATCCAGTTCCCTCTGCACTGCACTTACCGGCTGCACTACGGGCCAGCCCTCACAAAGCTGCTCCTTCCCTTGAACCGCTCACTAATTAAACAAGCGCCTACTGAAGCCTGTCATCTGGCAGAATCTGATAGACATGGGTCATGAAGATAGACGAGACATGAACACTGTCTTAGAAATGTATTTTCTAAAAGAGAGAAAAGTAGAATAAAAGAAAGTAATTAAAATCCTGGATTACAGATGAGAAAAGGCTTTGTAGAATCCACTCCAGAGAAACAGAGATTAAAGGGATCCTCTGAGCTCAGGAGAACAGGGAAAGGTACGGCACAGAGAGTGAGATGCGATATTAAAATCAAAGAATGAATGGGATTTCCAATAGAATGTCACAAAGGCCACTGCTGGTTAAAGAGCATACCACACAATTTCCAACAGAATGTCACGAAGGCCACTGCTGGTTAAAGAGCATTTGCAAAGCAGCAGAGGAGAACAGGAGCATACCACACACGACACCCACCTTCCCCCTCAGAATCCCCTTTCCTTGGGTTCCATGCAGGCGGCCTCACAGCGACAAGGACCAGGCGAGAGGCTGGGCATGGATGTCCATCTTTGCCTCGAATTCTAGTTCCTTCCTTCATGGACTGTGTGAACTAGGCCGGCTACTTCGACTCTTGGACTTAGTTACGGGCTACATGACGCTCTGAATGCCCACCTCCCTAACGAGAAGGCACGGGCGTAGAACCGGCTGCACATGACGTGACCGGCGCGTGGAGGGGCTCCATTTCCTTCTCCCTGTGAGGACTTCCTTAGAGAACGTGGGAGCCTCTGGAATCAGCCCAGTCCTCCTGCCCCAGGGAGCCCCCAGTGAAGCCGCCTAACCCAGTGCCTGCGGGTTTGGGTGTTTTCTTCTCACCGGCTTCTCCCACTGTTTCTTACAAGAACATTTCTGAATCCCACTTGTTCATAGCTTGTAGACTGTGAGCACAGTTGGATCTAAGAGGACGCCATCGGGTAGCAGTGGCATAGGGGTTAAGGCGGCAGGCCCCCGCATCTTCAACTGCTCAGAGTTCCAGAGCCTGAGTGTGTGGGTGCCCCAAATCCCAAAAGGAGAAATGGAGAAGGGACTGGACCAGACTATCCCCCATGGGGGAAGGGGTGCTTTGCATCTGCCCTCTGGCAAATGGGAAAAAATAAAATGCAACAATAAATAAAACGGCTAAGCTCAGGAGGGCCTAGAACTCAAAAAAAAAAAAAAACAGAGCTCCACAAAAGAGCAGTTCTGGCTTTAAAACGGCTACAATGTGCTATTTCTGCAACTCCTAGGGGCCATGCCGAGTGGAGGAGGCTGAGGCTCCACGTGGTTTCAGTACTAGATTGGTCCCTGCAGAGTCTAGAACCGAAAGTCACGTGGTCTCCCGAGCGCAGAACTTCTCCAACGTCACTTCTGCCACTTTCTGGGCTACCCCCGAGCGTCAGGATTAAGCAAAAAGCTGTTCTGGAAGGAAGGAGAATTCCCATTGCCAGGGGGCGCGCTGCAGTGAGGACCCCGCTGTGCCGTGGGGGCCTAGCCGGACAGGAGCAGCTGCCCTTGCTCCAGCAGTTCTGCTCAGGCTCGCCCGGCAGGGAGCCGGGGCAGCAAGGACCTTAGGCGCCTGCAGAGGCTCTGCCGCCCAGTCAGTCGGAAACCCTGCTTCCTGGTGGCAGGTCTGGGACAAACTGGCTGTGCGAAATACACAAGCTGGTGCCCGGGCCCTGGGCCTCAGCCACCTCCTCCCTGACACACGGGCGTGGGACCTGGCCCTCAGCCCTCTAGCAGGCACAAGGGCATGCTAGACCTGCCATGCGCAGGCCCTAGTGAGCGCAGCTCCGGTAACTACCGGAAGTAGCTGGGAATGGCCGCACCTGGGCCACCTCTACTCCCGAGCCCACGTGCACATGGCGCCCAGCCACTGCCCCTTTTGTGTTCACTTGCTCAGCAGACACCTCCATGGCTTAGGACAGAAACGCGAACTGCTCCAGTCACACCCCAGAAGAAACTGGGGCAAGGAGCATTTTCAAGCTGCAGGGTTGATACTGCCCTTCTTTTTAAACGTTTTTGCTAGAGGGCCTGCGTGCTCACCAGGAGAAAGCACCCATGGGGGACGGTCACCGCAGTCCCCCCTCCACTTCTCCTTTAGGGATTCGGGGCATCCACGCACACACACCTGGTGTGTTTTTAAGCCACTGGGTTCAGGACTCAAAGCAGTTGGCCCTGTGGGATCTGTCCCTTAACTGCCACGGCACTACTGACCCAGTGGCTGTCTTCTTTTGATCAAAGTGTGCCCACAGTCTGCCGGCTACTTCTGCACAGCCCCTCTGAGGGTCTAGCCGCCAGGACGTGCCCTGTGCAAGTGCTGAGAGACAGACGGGGTGCTCAAGGCTCGCCATGCAGCAGGTGCCCCTCCGACGGCCTCAGATAATGCCTCCATGCCAGGCCCTGCCACCTCTGCTCCCACCTCAGCACTGACGAAAAGGGAGACTTCCACGGCCCACCAAAGGCAACTCCTTACAGAAGTGCGAGAAAGCCAGTTGGCCCTACTGCTGTTTTGTGAGAACAGGCTCTGAGATGCCGAACCTGTGCACAGTGGGAATGAGGGCAGGAAGTCCCGTCTGTCCACTGTGGGGCTAGCATGCATGGACAAAAACAAGACACAGCGGGTTCTGGTCAGGGACGGGAAGAAGAGGCCGTGAAGTCTGGGTGGTCTTACCGACACTCAGAGCATCCCCAGCGGCTGACCTTGTTGAAAGGAGGGCCAGAAAGGAGTTTAATTAGAACAGGGTTCAACAGCAGTTCAAACAGCGTGACAGAGCCTGCTGGGGGACACAGAAGGGTGGGTACAGGAGACAAGGTTGGTCCACATGCTGTGCGTGGTAGTCAAACCAAACCAGGTTCAAATGTTAGCTCTACTCCAAAGATACTGTGTGGACCTGGGCAAGTTAAACCTCCAGGCTCCGTGTCCCTACTTGTGAGGTGGACAGTCATCCCTACCTATTGTAAGATTACAGGATAGCCTGCCAGCAAGTGTCTGCTACCTTCTGGGAGTTCAGTAAGCTCTGCAGCATGTCTGTATACTGGAGAGTGTTCTGAAGCAGAGTATAAACTCCTCCTAGGCCGGGAAGGTCAGAAGGCAGGGGGCAGGGCTCCCATAGCACAGCACTCCTTGCACAGCCTCACACAGGCCGATTCTCCTCTGGCAGAGAAAACCCTTGCAGAGGCATCAACAGAGGACAAGAACGTGGCTAGACTGCACTTGCGTGCTCACATGCAGGTCTGCACCAGACACTTCCGAGCTGTATCCTCTGTACCTCAGATTTTTCATCTGTAAGTGAAGTCAATAACTGTTTCAGTTATCTTTTGCTGCATTATTAACTAAGTGCAAAATGTAGTCGTTTAAGACAACGATCACTTTCAATCATTTTATTTGCTGTCTTATGCTTTTACAGACTGGACAGAGTTCAGCAACAGCTCACCTCTGCTCCATGTACCCTCAGCCGGGGCTGGGCGATCGCCTTTGGAGGAGGCTTCACTCACGTGGCTGGAAGCTGTGGGGTACTTGGGAACTAGGGAGGGGCTGTTGCCCAGGGCCTCAGTTTCCCTCCACATGGCTTCTGCTGTTGCCTAGTATGGTGGACTCGGAGCACTCGGAATTTTTACAGCTCAGCTGGCTTTCACCAGAGGGCCAAGTGAAGGCTGCTCGGACTTTTAAAGCTGAGGCCCGGCACTATAACAGCATCTGTTCTGACATATATGATTAAAACGGGTCACGGGTCAGCCCAGGTTCAAGGAGAGGGGACTACAGAGGTGTGTGCATACCAGGAGGCACGATTCAGCGGAGTCCATTAGAATCACAGCTCACCACAGCCCTGTCTTCCCACTAGGGAGGTGGCAGGTTGAACACACCCATGCATCTACAGCACTTGTTGGTAGAAGTGACCTGCTAGTGTTGAGAGGCAGTACAGCAGAGTGGGCAGAGCTGCTGGAGCAGACTCTAACCACTGACTAGGAGACAAACTACTTGACCCCTGCATGCCCCAAAGTCCTCATCTAGAAAACAGAGACAATGGTAGTGCTTGCCTCATAGAATTGTGATGAGGACTAAGTAAGTTCATGTTAGTAAAGTGCTTAAAACCATGCCTGGCTCACAGTAAACATGATGGAAGAGCCCGCCATGATTATCATCCTAATGGGAGCCAACGCCCATGCCTGAGACTAGCTCCAGTAGCCAGTGTCAGTTCTCATGAGACAAAGTGACATCTACGGAGGAGCTGTCTATGCCTCCTTCCTGGACGCTGGCAAGGTCATCGGGCTCCCTGCCCTGCCACCCCTGTGCTCCCTGCCAGGCGGTCTAGGCCTACGGGAGCCCCAGGTACTTTCTGCTGCTCTGGGTTGCTCGTTGGCCAGCAGCACCGTACAACCCCTGAGTGCATTTGCTCCTGGGAGGACCTTGAACTCGCCCAAGCCATCTCCCCACCCCCATCTTGCTGGAAAGGATCACACCGGTGCCTCTTTGTCCTCAGGAACAAGCCACTCCCTCTTGGACCAAGTCAGTCAGACTTTTCCTTGACCGATCACTGCATGGAAACGACCCTCGCTAACCAGAGAGAGCTGTCCTTCTGGGTGGTGAAAGGCGATTTGCACAGTGATAGAAAAATAACATTATTTTATCCAAATCCATAATTAGGTCTTAGAGAAACAAATTAAATGAAGGCAAAATTATGTTTCTTTAAAGCATGAATACTGATCTGCATAATGATGTACATTTAATGGTTTTAATTTCCAAGGGAAACTATTTTTAAAATGAGTTTGGAAAATGTATCTTTCCCTTCAATTCTGTGTCTGTAAAGTCAAGTCCCCAGGCCTGGCACTGCATCACCCCCACCAGCAATCCCAGCTAATTAGTGATGACATTTTAAACCTAATAGAGCAAAAGTGGCTCTTCCCTCCGAGGGCACCCTGCCACGCCAGGTAAAGAACAGACCCAAGTGGAGACACAGACTTGCTGCCCCCCCCCCCGAGCCTCAGGCCTACACCTTCTCAGGGGGGCTTGGCTGGTAATAACTGTTGTTATGAATAACAAGGGCTCTCCGACATCCGCTTTGGTTCGTCGCACTCTTTCTCCTTGAGATGTGATGTCCTAACCGGAATCCTGGACTCAGACATCGTGGGCTGACCTGCGCTAGCTGATCTACAAATGAGATACACGCCAAGTCCTGGTTTCAAGTTGTTTTTGACCTTTACAGATGGCAGCTTTAAGTGGTTCAGGTTGAAGGTTTCTTCCATGTCTGACATAAGGCAAGTGCTCAGTCGTCTTAGGAGTTATTATTTAACAGCATGATCTGGGCACCATGGCCGTAAACGGAGGCAGTACCACCTATTTCTCAGGTTGTTGGGAAAAGCAGATGGACGCCAAGGAGACGCGGAGCTTGGCATGTTTCTGGCACATAGGCCATTTCAGAACAACTTAGTTTCCTTCCTTTGCCCATTTTGGATTTGTCCTGGTCATTCGCTACCCACAGCAGCTCAGCAGGAGGCATGGAGACCTGAGCCCTTCCTCTACGCCGGCACGAGTCTCGCCAAGACACAGGAGGCTGGCCACACTCCTCGTATTAGCTGGTGAAAAAAAAACAGTCCATTCCCTGGCTCTCAAACAGACTCCCCTCCGACCTGTTTTACCTGAGGTCTATGAGGCAGGAACTACACCTGAAATTCCTGTGCTGATCAGCTGTTGCATTTTGAGGTTCATGGCTTTGGTGAAATGCCCCTACCAGGGAAATCCACATCTCATGGCTGCTGGACCTCAGCAGGCCGCTGAGCGCCACCTGAAGCAGTGCAGCTCACACGTGAAAATACAGGGAAAAGCATTTCTTCAACACGGACAGCTTTGCCCACTCAGCACTCACTCCCACGAGATGTGGCTTCAGTACTGTGGCGTTGATAACCGAGCGGCACCTCTAGCCTGAGGCTAAAGGCTTGATGATCTTTTGAACCACTCTTCAAAGAAAAAGCACCTTGCCCAGCTGTACAAATGAAGAAGGAAGCACCTGCCACCTTCCAGGCACCTTCCAGTGCTAGTGCAGTCTGCCCTCTCAGCAATGCCCACAGCCCACTCTGCAGTCCTCAGCGAACCCCAGAGAAGCTGACACGTTAACTCCTGACACATATCAAGTGGAAGACGCATGTTTCGAAACACTAATGGCTTCATCTCCAGAGCATTGTGGCTCACACCCGCAAAGACAGCCACTTTGAAGACAGCTTGTTTGGGCATTGGTACCAACAGGGGAGTGCAGAGAGGATGAAATGACTCCTGTTTTTTCCAGCTTTTGATGATCTATTCAAACAAACGTGTACTGAGCACGTTCTCTGCAGGTGCTGTGCTGGGGGCTGGCAAGCCAACGCTGAGCCAAGGACGAGGTCAGGGCTCTCACGGAGCCCACAGGGTACAGAGGCAACCAGCATGTAAATGAACACTCACACCGTTGTGCCATGTGAGCGCGTGCTGGATAGCCAGCCCAGCACAGGGTCGTGGGGGTGAGTGAGGGCAACGGCAGTGAGTAGTTCTTTCTTTTTTCTTTTTTTGGAGAGGTTTTTGCTATAGGGCACGTGCGCTCGCCAGAAAGACAGAGAGAGACAGAGAGACAGAAAGCGAGAAATGCCCCCCAAGGGGGATGGCCACACCACAGTTCCTTCTCCTCCATTCTCCTCTCGGGATCTTGGGCACACACACACATACATGCCCAGCGTGAGTTTAAGCTGCCAGGTCTGGGACTTGAACTGCGGTGGGCTACATGGGAGTCCAGTGACACAGCCATTATGCTAACTGCTGGTCCCTGGCAGTGAGTAGTTCTAAAGAGAGTTAACAGCCTCAGGAGGAAGCTGGGACATGAGGAGAGAAAGGAACATGACACGAGTCCCCAGGAGGACAGCAACCCATAAAACAAGCTCAGAAAACGAGCTCCACGTGGCCACGGTCTGTCTGCCCACCCCACAGGCCCCTGCCACCTCTCAACTCCTCCCTCCACCCACACACTTTCAAAGTTCTCTTCTGCAGCTCACTTGAACATTCTAAGCCAAATTCTGCAATTTAGAAGAGGTGAAGACACCACAAGAACAGAGGACAAAAGAAACGCTTGAGACAGTAAAACATTTTTATCAGCCTACTTGAAATGTAGTTTGCTCTCCTCCAATATGCTGGAGACACTGAAAAGCCTTTCCAAATATCTCCAACATCTGCTGAGTGCGCCAAATGCTCCCCCATTTGCTCCACCCACAGCCTCTGTACCCATCAAGCCTCACGTGAAATGACACTCAGTTACAACATGCGTAATTTTGCACCACATTCCTTAATCAAGGGTCCGCACTGAGGTAAGTCCTTTCCCTGCTGTCCTCTGGGTGTGCAAGGCGATACCAATGAAATGCACGTGCGTGATAATTAAATTTGGCATAATTACTTTTCCAAATGATCACTGACACTCCATTGTTCTGAAAGGATTAATCCACAGAGCCTTCTAAACGCAGTCTGGTTCCTGGATCTAAATGAGATTTCAAAGAATGTAATTTATAATAACCACAATCCCTAATGCACACTTTAATATATCCTATCTTTGTTACAGTCATTTGCTGGTAAATCCAGTCGAATTAGAATTCCCCTGGGGTGTTGAGCTACCTGCCCACAGATGCCAGCTGGGCTGCCACGGCCATTCCACCGTGGAGCACGGACGTGCCAGAGGCACCTCCCAACCCGCCCGGTGCAGGGATGTGCCTTACCCGCTTTCTTCTTTCCCGCTGAGCGCTGGGCTGCTCTGTGTGACAGGGATTGAAGGTATGGCTTGCTGCTTCCTTGCTGCTGGCCAAAAAGGTGGCTGGGACTTTGATGATCATGAGAAATCAGGAGGGAAATGGGGGTCAGAGAACCCCCAGGCTGGTGCTGTGGAAAACCGCAGCCATCAGGAAGGCAGGGAGGAGAGAGTGCCTGCCCTGACCCGGGTGACCGCCCTGGTGCCTGATACCCATTAGCTCATGAATTAGGCAGAACCACTGCAGAGCCAGAGATTTCTACTCCCCTTAACCCGGGATGCCCTGGAGCAGCCTCAGCGTTACACCCGAGCCTGCAGTCACGCACCCAGCACGTGGCAAGGCTGGGATCTGCAACTCTGTGAGACCACACATTCCTTGCTCTTTCTGGAAACTGGGAAATGAAACAGAACACAGAGCATCTGGGGACAGGGACCAAGTGGACAGAGGGCAGGCAAAGCTGCCTGAGGTCAGAATGAGGCGTGCTGTTGAGATTGCACTCAGGAGGATAGGCAGAGTGGGCTGGGGTCTCGTTTCTTTTGTCAGTGACCCTGAGTAGCTGCCTGGCCTGCAGCCCTTGTCTCAATTCCTCTGTGTTCCTACTTGTCATGGTCTTTGCATTCTACTCCTTGGAAGAAAGGAAGCTTTGGCCACCCACCCATGGATGCCCACTGAGATGCCTGGTGTCAGGTACATTCTCTTAAGGAGAAAAGCAAATACAATAAGCCTTCTTTGGAAGGCCATGAGAAAGGAGGACATGGTGTGGACCCAGAGAACTCTGACCCCTAACGTCCGACACCCCATCTTCCCAGCACACCCTGACAATGCTCCCCTACACCTTCATCTTCCAATTCGCATAATGCAACTTATCTCAGAAAAGATTTTCCTAGTACTAGGTTGACTTCTAACAACAGAAATTTAGCCAATTAGGGAGACGCCAAGTGGCAGAACATCACCCGTGGACATCACCAACCTGGATCTCATTCTAATACATGCTTGTAGCTTACTTGCTGGAAAAGCGTAGCGTGAATGGTGTTCACTCAGTGCTGTGGGCATTTCTGCTACTTCGAACAGCATCCTCTGCATCAGTTAGAACCTTCGGTATTTAGACAGATTTGAATATGTGCAACATTTATTAGCTGTAACATTAGCTCTGACATTTCAATTTAATCAGTGTTACTACAGACAAGTAAGGTAATTCTCTCGTACTCATACATAAACAGTATTATATTTTCATTTCCGAGAGGTACCATTTCGTGATCGAAGGCGCTCAGGGAATAATTTCATCTCTGTGTGGAGAAGTGGATGAGGAAAACCCGGAAAAGTCTCTGTGAGACTACATTTGAAGATTAAATAATACATAAATTACTGAGCAGGCCATAGAGTAGGAGACCTCTGGAGACGGCTGGATGCTTCAACATTAGCTCTTAATACAAGTTAAATAAATATGTTTTCTGCCCATAGAAACCCAGTCTGCTCGGGAACAGGACAATAAGCCTCTTCAATGCAGAGCCTTCCCAGGAAGGTAACTGGGGGCAGATGCTCGGTAAACCCTGCCCAGACCACGGGACAGATTGTGTGACACTCTGCTCTGCTGAGTGCCACCCTGCAAAGGGCTGTTCTGGAAGGGTGGCACAGTGCCCTGTAAGCACCATTTTTAGTAGGGCGCAGTGTCAAAGCACTGCACTTCCAGGCCCCAGAGATCAACCCAGGGCCTCTGCCTGGCTCAGCAGTATTCACACACTCTTGGTGAGTCCCCCACGAGATGGGGAGAGCAAGCCCCAGGTGAATGAGTCTCCCCAAAAGCCAGCCTTCCAGGTGTGGGATGATCAGCCACCTGGGTGGGGGCAGGGAACCCACAGACCCCACAGGGCCCAGAACCAACAGGGCCAGGAAGCGAGGGGTCAGCAGAGGCAGATGAGTGTCTGACCTGCCAGGACTTGTCGAAACCCTTCAAGAGCATGTGTAGACTTTACTCCAGAGTCTAGTCTAACCAAATTGGTACGCCTGTGGCCTCAAGTTCACCCTCTTCTATGCTTAGTACCTTCATTACGCTTTCAAAATGCAGGCATCTGAAGCCTCAGCTTGCTCCACTTTTAGCTCGTACTTCGAGTTAATGTTTGTTGCACGGCAGCTGGAGTATGAACTCCAGCTCAGTTCCAGGAAGAGAGAAGGGGGAAGTTGGGGGAAAAAAAACAAGGTCACTTAATTTTAAAATTCTGCTTGTCTGATAATATGAAAGGTGGTCAGACTACATGTATAGCATGAGTGCAGCACAGATTTTCCTTTGTCTCAAAGAAGACAAAGCAAGTGGTTGAATGGCCTCTCTGAAGAGTCCCAGTATCTCTGTCTCTATCTCTCTCTCTTCTTTTTTTAAATTTTGCCAGAGGGTGCATGTGCTCACTAGAGAGAGACTGAAAGAGAGAGAGAGGACACAAGAGAGAAAGTGAGAAAGTGCTCCCAGGGCCACGGTCATGCTGAATGCCTTCTCCTCCATCTCTCCCTCCTCTTGGGAGTTGCGCATGCACACACACATGCCCGGAATGTTTCTCAAGTCACCAGGTCTGAAACTGGAACCACCCAGTCAGCCATGTGGGATCCAGCTGCCTTAACCATCATACCATGGGCTGGCCCCAGTTTAGCTTTGTACCTGATATTTATTTAGAATTTAGGATGTACCAGGTGCTAAACAAAGCACTTCATGCATATTTCATGTAATCCACAACACAACCCCGTAAGTCTGTATTATTAGTGTCTCTGTTTTCAAGCTGGTGACACTAGGCTAGAGAAGTTGAGTAACAAACACATGGTCACATAGCAAAAGAATGACTCAGCTAGTCCTTGGTGTCTCCCTCCAAATGCCAAGTGTTCAACCACCCAAGGGCATGGGGAGTAGCCACAGCTACCCCTGCAGAGTTCTGCATCCAGTGAGAGCGTTACCCAAAGGCCTCAGGGGCCCCTGCTGCTCCCTGCCAGTTGCTAAGGAAGGACCTGCCAATGTGCTTTCACATATCTTCAGTGTTGCAAAATTTGCAAAAGTAAAACATTTAACTGGAACCAATGAAGACCACTGTCCCACCCAACTCTCCATTACGCATACACTCTCTTGTGTCAGCTGCTGTCAGAACAGCTGTTAGAAATTTTAGGAAGCCAAGTCTTGACTATGTCTGGTTTTCTAGTGTGACACATTTCTGTGGTCTAACATAGTACATAGTTACCTTACTGCTGGCTGTGCCAGGGTGGAACTCCGAGAATTATTTTAACCACTCTCTGTGTTGACTCACCTAGCCACACGCCACTGAGGCACACGGGTGAGGTGGTACACTAGCAATACACGAGGGATCGCCAAAAGGTTTGCAAAAATGAGTATTACAAAAAAAAAAATCTATGCGTGGATTTCTAATATTTTCACACCAAAATGAACTGATACTTTAATTTCTTTTCCTATGAATTTTTTGAAGCTCCCTTGTATGTGAGCTGCAGACACTGGCAGCAGAAATATGTGGTGGCAGAGGAGAAATGTACTTCATAACGAAGTCAGAGCTAGCCATGGGAAATCTTCCGATGCATGTGTGAAAGAAATTTGGGAGAGATTTTCCCAGATTTTATACTAATCTTAAATTTATAATACATTATTAACAATGATGAGATGCTGAATACAACTTTTCTAAACAGGCCTAACCTGGTGAAGCAGCTGGTAGCAAGTAGAGCTGCACTGCTGGAAGCTATCTGGCTGGTATGGGCTCGGATCCCCTGGGAAGCTGGAAAACACAGCAGGAGTATGCATGTGTGTCCAAGAACCTGGAAAGCTGGAAGGCCGGGAAAGAGGACCTCAGCATGCCAAGACCCTGTTGAGAATGCTTCTCTCTCATGCACACAAGTATTTTCTATTATGAATAAAATAAATAAATTACTTTTCAAATAACTGCTACTAAAGTTTTTTCAACCAATATCATACCAGAAGGAAGGTCTAATTATCTATCAATTCTCTCTATAGGAGATATCATTCAAATGGATTCTCCTAATATGTACCAACTGTCCACACTCTGGTGGAAACTGAAAGATGAGAGGATGTAGGAGCATGGAAAATGGTTACAGATACTGGAGACAGTGTGGGAAGATGGGAGATGGGGGAGCATGAGAGGAAAGGAACGGAGGAGAAAAATAGAAACGGAAGACATTTAAGACATTGAAGGGACATAGACATGGAGGACTGTCTGCTGGATGATATCTTCAACTGGACGGGTGGAAAGTCTATCCGCATTCAGTAATTCATTATATAAGCTGTAGTGCTGTACAGTGATTGAATGCATAAGATAAATTCAAATAATAAAAAGAAAATAAAGATTCTCCTATGAAAAGAGGATCAGAGTAACCGAAAAAGGTAAGGGGAAAGTATTACGGAAGAGGGCATAGGGCGAACTGTGCCATATCTGCAAGCTTTTCCATCTGTAATGATTTTTATTGTGATTTGTTTTCTCACTAAACAAATATTCACTTTCAGACTTGATTTTACATTTTTGCTCTTTTTCTTAAAGAAAACTTCTGAAACTGCATACACTTCATGTCTCACACACCCTGGATCCGCCCAGCCCACAACGCTAACCAGAAGGGAAGGATCATGTCGTTCCGCATGGGGAGAGTGCACGGACACTGCTCCTGGCTCCTGTAACAGATCTGCGTGACTGTCGAATCCCAAAAGGCCTAGAATTTCTGTATAACAAGCCTTTGAGCCTTTGGCAGGATGAGCCCTAAGGACTTGGTGGGGAATAGGGAAAGTGAGAAGAAAGGAATCAAGGAGAAAAATTGCGGCAAGACGTTAAAGGGACACAGAAATAGAGAAATTAGGTTTCTCATGAGTAGCTATTTGTCTTATCGTAAAAGCTGTGACTAATATTTCCCTTCTTGCCCTGCCTGCTAGGAAGTAGACAGTCAGGTTTGTGGACAATGTAACAATTGTACAAACTCATGTGATTTGCACCTCTACAAGCCTGTCCTCCTCCCTTATCACCACCACCACTACCAACCCCCAAGCTTTATTAATTTCTTGTCCTTCATTATATGGGTTCTAATTCTGCCATGTCTCTTTTCTTATTCCCTTTTCATTTCATTAGCTGATTCCAATTTTTATTGTATCAGATTCATTAAAAATGCAAATAAGTTAAAAAGAATGCCTAGTACACAATAAGCATGCATATTTTTATAATGAGAAAATAAACTTTATATAGAAATGCGTAAGTAGACAAACAAGACTAAAAAATCCTGAGTCATTTCATTTTGCTGGAGTTGGTAGCTTGTTCTTTAACACTCCATTGGCAAGGGTTGGAGGTGGATATGCAAAAGGACAAGGTGGAATTCAAGGGAATGGAGTGGGCCTTTCTCCAGTTCATGTGCTTGATGGCTGACCATTCTCCCAGATGTGACCCCTATTCCATTTGGGATTTTCTTTAGGCTGTTCTAAGGCAGAATCACTGGGTAGAAACTAGCAAAGCACGAGATGCCTGAGAGCTCTCTTGCTGATGGCCGTGGTTGGTGCTGTAGTGCACTAGCTGGGAAAGCACTTCAGACACACTGAGCCTTGCTTAGGGGGCTGACTGTAGAAAGATTCCTGTTGGCACGAGAGGAGAACCACAAGGCTTGAGACACAGAGCGATCCCAAATAGAACAGGAAATGCAAACACCAGAGGCATTGGAAAAGAGCTTTAGCACCTTCCCTGGAAATCCCAGGCTAAAATCCATTAAGACAGGTGAAAGTTGAGAATGTTTTCCTTTAACTAAACCCTCAGAGTGTGTGGAAAATATGAAGTACTAAATAGATGGTGTTGGGCTAATGAGGTGACCATCTGGAATGATATTAAGCGGGATCCATTCTTCACATGATGCTCATAGCATACCGGGATGAATTCCAAGAGCCTCAGCTTTAAGTGCATCAGATTGAAACTATAAAAATTATACATGAAAACTTTTTTAAAAACTGTTTAAAATCTAGGGTCTGTAAAAGAAAAGAGTAATTGGACTACATAAAAACTTTTCAGGTGGTAAAAAAATAATAATGATAATAATAAGCAAAGTCAAAAGACTAACAATATTCTGAGGGAAATCTGGCAATGCACAACACAAAAGTTCATCTTCTTGGTGTTTAAAACACTTACAAATCAACAAAAAAAGAGACAGATCAACAATTCAGTGTTTAGCATGGAAAACTTATATGACAAGCAGTTAACAAAAAAGGAAAAGCAAATGGTCCTAAAATGTTTGGAAAGATACACTTTTCCATAGGATAAGAAATATATTAGTTTTTCTTATCTTTTTTTTTAGATTTCTGCCATAGGGCACATGTACTCACCAGAGAGAGAGACAGAGAGAGACAGAGAAAGGGAAATTGAGAAATTATTCCCCACAATCAAGAAATTTCTTCTGAACTAATGTGAAAATAACTGCAAGAATAATGGCAAAAGGAAAAGAAGGTCAAGGAATATATATTTCTATTTGTTTACATGTACTTTAAAGAACAATATATGAGAAACTATCATTGTATATTCAGGTAGAGAGAAAGTGAGAATTAAATAAACAGGAGTTACTCTATTTGTGGGTTAAGAGGAGAATTTTCACTATATAATACTTAAAAATTTTGAATCATGGGAATATATTACATAATTAATAACCTAAAACCAAAACTAATTTTAAAATGAGAGGTTTCATTTAAGTAATTTATTTTATGTTTTTACAAAGCAAAAATTATAGAACATAGGTTTTTTTCCCCAACATAGAACTTTACATTATTTTGTCTGTTAAATATGTTTTCCCTTTGCCCCTACAACCCATCCTCTACCATTCACTCTCTACCACCCATGCTCCTTCCTTACCTTCTCTAGTATCTATGCTTTTCCTCTCTATTAGAGTATCTTTGGATCTTTCAACTCTTCCATAAAGGACAGACATTTGGTTGGTATTAACTGGGGATATACAGCATGTCTCCTTCAAAGCCTGGCTCAGCCTAGATAACTTGTACATGTCCAGAAATTTGTCCATCTCATTTAGGTTTTCTAGTTTGTTAGCATATAGTTACCCAAAGTATTATCTCATAATTTTTTTTTGTATTTCTGGTATACCAGTTGTAATATTACCAGCTTTGTTACTGATTTTATCTATTAAACTCTTTTCTCTGTTTTTCTTGATCAGTCTAGTTAATGATTTGTCAATTTTGTTTATATTCTCCAAAAAAAGTCTGTTTTATTTTTATATATTTTATTCTCTACCCTATATATTTCAGCTCTAATTCTTTACTATTTATTTTCTTCTATTATTGTGCTGTTGTTTTTCAGTTCCTTGAGATGCAATATTATTTATTTACCACCTTCTATTTTTTTTTTCTTGTGAGCACTAATGGCTATGAACTTTCCTCTTATGATAGCTTTTACTATGTCCCAAAAGTTATGGAGAGTTGTTTGTTCATTATCATTGGTTTCAATTACTCTTTTATTTCAGTCAAAGATTTTCAGTTTTTTCAGTAATTTGAAAGTGATTTACGAGTAGGTTTAGTTTCCATGTTTTTGTGTATATTTTAGGGCTCTTTCTGTGGGTGATTTCAAGTTTAATTCCTTTGTGGTCAGAGAAGATGCTGGGTATAATTTCTATTTTCTTTATTTTTTAATTTGTTGAGGCTTATTTTGTGTCCTATTATGTGGTCAGTCTTTGAAAATGTTCCATGTGGAGATGAGAAAAGTGTATTTTGTAGTTGCTGGGTGGAATGCTCTACACATGTCTGTCAAATCCATTTGGTTTATGGTATCAATTAGCTCCTGTGTCTTGTTGTTTGTTTGTTTGTTTGTTATTTATATGACCTGTCCAGTGGTGACAGTGGGGTGTTGGAATTCCCAACAATTAGTGTGTTGCACTCTATATCTTTCTTAAGATCTAGCAGACATTCTTTCACATATTTGTGTGCCCTGGTATTGGGTGGATACATATTTATGATTGTTACATCTTCTTGGTAAATTAGTCCTTTTAGAACTATGTAGTGTCCTTGTCTCTTTTTACCCTTTATATCCTATGGTCTATTTTTTATGATATTAATATCACAACTTCTACTTTTATTTCCATTTGCATAAAATGACTTTTTCTAGCCCTTCACTTTCAGTTTATGTATATTTTTGTCAATGAGATATTTCTTGTAAGCAACATATAGAAGATTCCTGTTTTTTGTTTATTCGTTTGTTTTGTTTTGTTTTGTTTCCATTGAGTCTATCTGTGTCTTTTAGTAGGCGAATTTAAACTGTTAACATTCAATGTTATTACTGATATGTGTAGACTTAGCTCTATGTTACTTTATTTTCCTGATCATTTCATGTTGTCTTACTTTTATTTATCTTTCTTTAATTTTCCAGTTAAAGTATTCCCTTAAGTATTTCCTGGAGAGTTGGCCTACTTTGGTGAATTCTTTCAGGTTTTGTTTATCTGGGAATGATTTTATTTCTCCTTTTATTTGAAAGATAATCTCTCCAGGTAATTTTCTTGGCTGAAATTGTTTTTCTTTCAGAGTTTTAAATATGTCTTTCCTTTCTTTCCATGCCTCCATTGTCTCAGTTGAGGGGTCCAGTGTTAGTCTAATGGGGTAATCCTTGAAAGTAACTTGGCATTTCTGTCTTAAAACTTTTGAATAATGTCTTTGTTTTTAACTTTTACCATTTAGACTATGATGTGGAGAGAATCTTCCTTGCTAATTCTTCAGAGCAGGTTTCTATTTGCTATGTGACCATGTGTTTCCTTTTGTTGTGAATTACCTCTGAGTCAGTTTCCTCTTCTATCGTGGGTAGCAGCGAGGGATTCAGTGAGAGGAGTTTCTCTCTCTTTTTTTTTTTTTTTTCTGATGGATTGAGTGTAGGGAGAGGATTCCTCCAGAGCCTCACAGTGTTCAGATGCTTGACTCCTATATACCCAAACCTCTCTAGTCCCTGCATGGCTGGAGACTAAGCTGTGAAGTGAGAATGTAAGGCAGTGTCTATAATCACACACTGCATGCACCAAATCAGAACCTCCTCCTGCACACTAGGCTGAGAAGGGAGCTTGTGGTGAGAAATGGAGGCCAGGTGGGCTGATTTCCCTCTGCTCCTAGATACATGATGTTTTTTAAAAAATACTATTTACCTAATATCAGAAAAAAAAAAAAAGATGATCAGAAAGAGTCAGATATTTTGTTAGTCTCATTTGTGAGGTAGTCTACTTAGAGGCTATAGAACTTGGTTTTATATCCCAGACATGGCACTAACCATCTCCACGTTCCCAGCCAAATAGCCAACACCTCTTGGTCTTGCATGTTGGAGGGGATGGTGTAAGGTCTTTGCTACCCTAGCAGAAAGTGACAAACATTAGCAAGTAGCCCTAAATCATAGAAGCCCAATAATAAGCACTTAAATGTGATAATTAATCCTTAGCACAACCCTGTTTTCTGTGGGGGTGGGTGGTGTTTTGTTTGTCTCTCTGTTTTGTTTTGTTTACATAGGGTTTAGCTATGTCTGTTCTCCTGCTCTGCCTCCCAAGTATCTCACCAATAGCTGAGACTACAGGCACAGGATACTGCACCCGGCTTTTCAGGTGGGCCAGGAATCAAACCTGATGCTTCCACATGGCCTCAGCCTGAAGAGCTGCAGCAGCAGTGCACACTACAGTGTCTGGGCTGCAACCCTGTTTTATGAGGGAGAATCATGAGTCTTGGATCAATTTCATGATTTACACAACAAAGGAAGAAGAACAGACAATTGATAGAAGATGAAATATAAAAGGTTACTAAATGAATTAGACATGTTCTCTCCTCCCTCCATTTATGGGTAACATGGAAACAGACATTTACAAGACAGCACTAGGGTCCTGGCTGGGGCATAGCAAAGGTCATCTGTGCAGAGAATGGGCATGAGCTGTAGTGGTCTATGATGCCGCGTGTCTGAGTGAGGTGGCAGGAAGTGAGACCACTGCTTGGAAGCTGCAACTGAAGATAGAGGGCCTCCCCCATGAACAATGACTGCAGCCCCAACTCAGGGGGTCATACTAGACCCTCACCCCCAGGACAAACAAGCAACTACTAGAGGTTATCCTAGTGCCCGATGACCTCTCCCAGGTAGGGAAGGGCAGTCTGCAAGGTCAGTGGCTCTCTGATTTGAGTAAGTCACAGTAAGGAGATCCAGAGCAAATCTGACACCTACATTTTAACATACCCCTCAAATCTCCTGGGTCCAATGGACCCCAAGTTCACTTGCCCGGCATGGTCTGCAACTAGCTGAGAGTACCAGAGACAGACGGATGAAGAAGTCAGTCCATGATGAGATGCCAGCAACAGAGGAGCATCTGTTCTGTTCCGTTAGCTACAGTCTAGAGCTTAAGTCACTATTTGGATTAAAAACAAACAACAAACTTGATGGCCTATCTCAGTGGAATCACCACTTTCACTGTAACTGGAAGGAACCTGGGTCAGCGTGAACCTTGCCTCCCTCTCCACTTTTCCAGAATCACAGATGGGCGCCTTCTCTCTCAGCCTGTCTACCACACCTCTGCCCTAATAAGGGGGCCTCTGCACCACAGAGATGGTGGTGTTCCCTGAATCTACACAGGGGCAGAGTCCAACCCTCTGCTAAAACCTGGGGTCCATTCTGTCCTGGGCCCTCCTTTCCCCCAGCTGACCTGCAGTCTTGCCACCAAGGCTTTGCCCACCTCCAACTTACTTACATTCTGCAAATCCTTTCACATCTGAAATGTGTCCCCACAATTCCTGTTAAACAGGTGCCAACCCAGTTGAACATCAGAGGTCCCTGAAAGATGAAAACAGACTGACGCCCAGCTCCCAGCCACAGACTTATGATTTAAGTGGAAGGGGGAAAGACCTGGGCACGGAAATTTGTAAGAGCTTCCACAATTCTAATGTGTAGCAAGAACTGGGGACCTATATCTCATTGCTGTTTCATCTTGTTTCTTTGAAGCTCTCATCATCTCCCTTCATGGAAATTATAATGTATAGAGTGAAGGAGGTAGTCAGGATTCTCACAGCAGCAAATACCCAGCTGAACTTGTATTTCCTCTATGAAAGAGACGCCCCACCTGGCAACAGCTCAGAACAGAAGATGAATCCCCCAGGGACTCTTCCAGTCTTTACACCAAATGCCCCACTACCCAGGAAACCCCTTAGTGCCAGGTTAGTCAGGAATGTGGGTCACTACAGCTCAGGATACCACACTGCTCAGGAGTGGGATATTTAGCAGCCACTAAATTGGCCGCTCTTACACATGGTTTATCCCTGGCTGAAATCATGGAGAACACACTGAGAAATGAATGGATGCCACGCCAAATGTTTCTCTGTCCATGGTCTCTCGCTCGAGCCTCATTCATACACCAGTTCTTGAGTATCTCAGAGCCAGGCTCTGTTGCCCTCGGGGTCTATGGAAAGAAGGCACACTAGTGTGAAACTTCAGAGACAGATACAGATGGGAGCAGGAGGGCTGGTCCCATGGCCTCGTGTTTGCAGGAGCTGAATCCAGCATGGCTGACTGCAGTTTGACTCCAGCTCTGGTGACTTAAGATATACATCAGGTACATGAGCGCGCCTGGCCAGAATCCTGACAGGTTGGCAAAGTGGAAACAGAGCAGGGGTCGCAGCATGACCATATCCTATGCGAAGGTGCTTCTTTCCCTCCTCCTCCCCCTGTCTCTCGCTGCCAAGCATGTAAATCCTCTGGCAGACAAAAAGAAAGAGAGAAAGAAAGAAAGGAGGAAAGGAGGAAAAGGAAGGGAAGGGAAGGGAAGGGAAGGGAAGGGAAGGGAAGGGAAGGGAAGGGAAGGGAAGGAAATGGAGAAAGAAAGAAGGAAAAGAGAGATGGAAGCAGGAAAAATGAGAAAGAGTTCTGAGAAGCCTATGCAGGGAGACATGCAGCTTTGGTGGAAGGGGCCCTGAGGCCACCAGAGGAGCCCTGAGAACGCAGGCTCATTGTGGACCTGTGTGGCAGGACAGAGATGCCAGTGAAGGCCGCGGTGGAGGCAGGGCTATGGAGGGATGAGGTGTGAGCAGTGAGCAGGTGGCTCGGCGAGGTAAGAGGCAGGTTCCAGGGGTGGGGTGGGGATGGCGAGTGATGCCTGGTGACATTACTCCAGGGCCAGGTGGTCAAGGATTACGTAGTAGTCATATACAAAACGAAAATAATAAAAATCGATTGACTGATTGGTCAATGTGCTTCTCTTCTCTGTGTCACTGTGAGGCTCTCAGTACCCTGCAGGGAAGGTCAGACCCTGACCTCGGAAAGCTCACTTGCCAGTGTGGGGGCTTGCAGGGGTCGCTTCAGGACAAGAGGACAGGAACAGAAAACCAGGAAACGCCAGCAGGAAAAAGACCTCAGCACGCCGCTGCAGAAAAGCTCTGGGGCTGAGGGGACGTAAATTAAAGGCCTTCCAAGCTGGGCCTGGACAGGGCGTAGCTGGGAAAAGCGTCTCCAGAGAACAGCAGCAGTTAGAGCGCAGGGAAGAGGCAAGCGACTCCGAAGTCTGGGGCAGACCGGCCTGTGAGCGGAAATGCGGTAGCTCCAGAGGAGTTAAGTGGTCATCTCTCAAAATACCTTCTCGCTGGGAAGAGCAGCTGGGTGAGGGACTCGGCCATCTTTTGAGGGAAGGAAACAGGAAGCTCAGAAGGGAGCCTTGGCCAGGACGGCCCCGTCGCACCTCCCGGTGGGTCTCACTCCGCAGAGGCCTCCAGGCAGGCATGGAAACGAGGCTCAGCGGTGTGCCCCACCTGTGGCTGAAATCCCAGAAGTTGCCTCCCCAGAAGGAAATCTCCCCAACTCGGTCCTCCTGCCAAGTCTTACCACCACCATGTGACACTTCCTGAGCACCTGCTGTGTGCCGGGGTGCACTCCCAGCACACACACTGCCCCCGGCGTTTCAGGACAGAGACAGAGAATGAGAAGGCCTTTGCAAATCAGATGGCACGGGCTCAGCGGCTCCTCTCCAGCCAGACCCCGCTTTTCTGTTTTAATTAAAACATGTTGAATACCAGGAAGATTGGACAGCGTGTGACAGTGTGTGACAGCGTCATCCACCCTACAAGCAGAAATGTGACGAGGCTAATTACACCCTCTGAAGAGGTCCTAACTGCCCCTTGCAGGCGTGCTCTCCTCTCGGTGTGCCCCTGGCAAGCAGCCAGCCATCCTAATCCCGCACAGCAGACCCTGACCAAGCAGCCGTGGAGACGCCGCTGGAGGGAGGCCGGAAAGCGCGACGCAGACGTGGTGAGCACTCGGGAGGTGGTCCTTCTCCTAGGGACTTGGCCGGCTTTGGCGCTAGAGGAGTCTGGGATGACGGGAAGATGTGTCCCGGAAGGGAGGGGTTCCTACTAGGGCAGATGCAGCCGGTTGGCTAACTCTCCAGAGCCACCCACCCCAACATGTGTCCCTGACCTCTCAGGGTGGGTGGAACACAAGCAGTGAGGCAGCCCCACCTGCACCGAGCTCGAGGCTAGGAGGACATCAGGCCTCCCCGCCACCCGGCCCCAGGTCCCTGCATCTAGAGAGAACGGGGCGTTCTTTCTGAGAGAAAGTGGAGTGATTTTTGTGCTTTCACTTAATGCCAGGTTTTGCGGGGAAAGAACATGCCTGTCACTACATGCCTGTTCTGTTTAAACCTCACCCACATGCCTTCCTGGGGCTCTGCCAAGAATGGGAGGTCCAGGGCCGTTTCCCAAGACCAGCCAAGAGACTTCATGGGGAACACGTGTTCAGCTGTCCTCCACGTGGCCAGCATGTCATATGAGCACACAGCCACACACCTGGCGGCCACATGCCAGCTCCAGGCACAGCCGGTGCCCCACACTCCCTGTTCCCAGCCACGGCCCTCCTCCCCTGCCTGTGCACATGAGGCTGCCACCTGCCCAGGCGAGCGCCACCTCCCCACGCCAGCCCCCGGCTCTCTGTGTCTGCTGCGTTCAGGCCACTGACCATTCACCGCCTATGCCATGGTGAGCAGCAGGTGGACCAGAGCCAAGGCCACCAGCAGCAGGGCTTCTAGAACATGCCAGGCTTCAGATGCCACCAGATGCCCACAGAGCCACCATCAAGGCCTTCCTGGAGCAGGTTCTGGGGGAGGGCTCGAGCAAGCAGCACAAGGGATACCTAGTGCCAGTTACAGTCCACAGTGACCACTTGTGTGGTCTTAAGCCATTTCTTAACCCAAACCTTAAGGCTCATCAGAAAAATGTGGACAGTAACCCCACCTGTGGGAGTAGCTGCCCGGACTGAGTCGAGGTGTCGAGGGGCTGTCAAGAAGCAGAGCCAGGCAGGTTTAGTGTTATCCACAAGCCAGCTTCTGGAGAGATACCGCGGGTCAGCCCTGGCCCGCCCTGCGTGCTGTGTGCCCTGAGTGAGTCACCCACCTCTGTGCTTCCTGTTTGTGACCCAGGCCAGAGTCAGCTCCTAACAGAGGCCACAGCACGGCACCATTACGAGCATTAAATTAGTGACTAGTTACAACGTGCTTCAAAGATTCTGGACACAGGAAGATTTTAGTAGCTATTTGTTGCTATTATGAGTTCCAGAGTCTGTAGTCTTGTTCAAAGAGATCAGAAGGCCCTGCTTAGCCCAGCAGGTAGTTCTATGGAGGGCAAAAAGCATGATGGGAAACCCAGCCAGCAAGAGCAGTCCGAGCGGCCTGCTCAGGCCCTCACAGGACTGCATGATTCTTGGATCACAGGAAGTGTCCTCTAGTCTCTGCAGAGCTTCGGGGTGTCATCCAGTTCCCTAACCAGGAAGGGAGCTGAAAAGGTGAAGAGGTAGGTGCTTGTAAGCTTAAGAGATGGCATTTGAATCTCTGCTCTCAGATTGAGTGTAAAGGCAGCAGAACCCAATTTTAAAAAATCAATATCGAATCAAGGATAATTTTTCCTCTGCTAGAAAGAAACAAAAGCTAATTCCCCTAGACTCTTGAGTCATAATATCATTTGGGAAAGAACATTTCCTTTCAAATATTGAGATGCCTCTCTATGCTCCCACTACACAACATAAGTACAATTAGCACTACCAAAAATTAACCCTTTGACCTCTAAAATCCATACTGCTAATTTTTTTTGGTGTGTCTCTGATGAATGGATAATCTTTACTTTTGTAAAATTCAACAGTATTGATTAAATAAGCCAAAACATACAATGATTGCCCACTAGAGTTTTCCAACATGCAGCTCATATGAAAACGTGACTGTATGGTGCTGCAGAGTGGCAGTCCCATTACTGATGTGCAAACTTTCCAACCAGAGAGTGTGGGTTGGAAAAGGCTAAACCATTATTGCGTGCCTCTTTAAGTAAATTCTGTGTTTAATGAACACTTACTACCTGCCTGGCTTTAGGTTAGGCATTTTACACAAGGGATCATAGCTTAAAAGCCTGTGAAATAAATATCATTATCTCCATTTTTCAGCAAAGAAGTAGTAACAAAACCCTGGTCCAAGGTCAGATGGTCAGTAACTGGGTTTGAAGCCCAAGCTTCTGGCCTTAGATGTCACATGTTAGACTTAGTCTCTGACAAGGTCTCAAAGACCTTGCTGGCTATTTAGGAGGCCAGGAAGTCTCAATAGTTTCAAATTGATTTGACCTATTTTTGTTAGTCTTTTGTCTCCAAATTAATCTTCCTAAAGGCATAAATTAGAAGTTTAATTATAATAAATCCAAATTAATGTTCTCATAAGAATTTCATAACATTCCTAAGTTGAAAAGCCAACCAGGTCTGGGAGCCATGACAGCACAAAATAATAATGACAGCAACGATGGTAATTACAACACTCAGCAATTAACCCTGTGACCAGAAATGTGAAGCAAGCTAGTGTGCGCACACACACACACACACACACACACACACACACATACACCCTCACATAGTAGTAGTATAAATCTACACCACAAATCATGCCAAGGAATTCTGGGGACATTGATGATCAATGCCCTACCCAAGATCCCCACAGAAGGACAGTATTAGTGTCCACTGACAGCTTGGAAACAGAATTCCTTCATTCATTCAAAAGATATTTACCGAGCAGGCCAGACCCTAGTATAAACCTTGAGGACCCAGAAACAGGCCAAACAAAAACTCACTACTCTCCTATATGCTACAGTTCCGTGGAGGGAGACTGGCCAAAGGCATAGCAAGTCAAAATAGAGTGTGAGAGAGATGGTGAGAGCTGTGTGTGACAGTGGCTTGGGTCATGGAAAGGCTGGATATTTGGTCAAACATTATTCTAGGTCTTTCTATGACAGAGTTTGGGATGAGTCTTCCATTTTAATGAGTAGACTGAGTGAAGGAGATTGCCATCCATAAAGTGGATGGGCCTCCTCCAAGCAGCTGAAAGCCTAAAACTGCTGACCCTGCATCAAGGAAGGGAGACTTCTTCCTCATAGAGTCTGTGGGCTGGGACACTGGCTTTTTCCTGCTCAGATGGAATCACCAGCTTTCATTGGGTCTTCAGCCATAGTCTTCAGACGAGAACGTACACCATCAACATTCCTAGTTCTCAGGCCTTCGGACTTGGACTGGAATCACATCAGCTCTCCTGGGTCTCCAGGTTACTGATTCACCCTGCGTATCTCAGGACTTGCTGGCTTCCATAATTATCTGAGCCACTTCCTTTAATCAACGGTAGATAGAAAGACAGATGATAGATAGCTAGATGACGGGTAGATGGATGGTGATGATGATAGTTAGATAAATGATTGACAGATGATAGGTAGATGGTGAATAGATAGGTGAGGGACCTCCAAAAGTTTATTGAAAATGTACAGTATGAAAAAAATTATAAGTGGATTTCAATTTTTTGGCACCAAAATAAACCTTGTACTTTAATTCCTTTTCCATGAACTTTTGAGGTCCTCTCTTGTGTGCATTTACACTAACCCTCTACTGCTCCTACTTAGTTTATGCTCTCTTCTATGTTTTGCCATAGGATTTGTGAGCTTGCAGGAGACACAGTGCCAGGGAGAGGGAAGGCGAGAAATCACTCCCTGGGACATGGCCACACCACAATCCCTTCTCCTCCATTCTCTTGGGATTTTGGGCATGCATACACATGCACCCTGTAGGATTTTCAAGCCACTGAGTTGGGGCTCAAACTAAGGTTGGTCATGTGGGAGTCCAGTGGTCCAGTGCCTTAACTACTACAAACCTGCTGACTCTTGTTTATTTTTTAAAAAAATTTATTTACTTTACCTCTTCCATTGGCAAAGGGACACAAAGAGAGAGATACAGAGACAGAGAGACAGAGATAGCACCCCCAATGAGGTCTTGATCCTACAATCTGCCCCCAGCTCAGCCAGCCCCTGGTTATGAGCACACTGAGTCCACTCAGAGGGATTTCTGGATAAGAACCTGGGACCTTCCGCAGAGTCTGCCCCAGAGTGCCGTAGTTTACCACTGCACTACCCCAGTCTCCTACATTGCTGCTATAGCCTGCCTTAGCAGACAACTGTGCTGATTATGTAGAAAGAGTGCTAGAGGGAGTGTTAGAGAGTGGAAATCATTTTTGGAGAGGTTTTTGCTATAGGATGCATGTGCTCGCCAGAAAGACAGAGAGGGACAGAAAGTGAGAAATCATCCCCGGGGAGATGGCCATGCCACAATCCCTTCTCCTCCATTCTCCTCTCAGGATCTTGGGCACGCATGCACATACCTGGTGTGAGTTTAAGCCACCGGGTCCAGGACTGGAACCACGGTCAACTACATGGGAGTTCAGCAACATAGCCATTACACCAACTGCTGGTCCCAAGAGTGGAAATTTTAATTAAAGTGGACCAAAAGCCTCACTGAATAAGAGGTGTCTGAATAAAACCAGAAAGACTGAGGTAGTAAGTCAAATGAACATGAGAGTGAAGAGTGTCCGGGCTGAAGACCAGCAGGGGCAAAGGCCTGAGGCCAGTGCACGAGCAGCCCTGCAGTCAGGGAGCTCATGGACCACTCGGCCACACAGCCTGTGGGACAGTCTAGAGAAGACTCAAGTCAGTATATGTGAGTGTCTACACTTCAGGGGGTTCTGGGCAGTTTATAAAGCTAACAACAATAAACCACTGACAACGGAGCTAAAGAAGAGAAGAAGGATGGAGACTAACCAGGACCAGAACCTAGCTAGAAATACTGACCCAGATGGCTGCGCCTCCACAGGTGAGCCTCTCCATGGCCTCAACCTCAGAGGACTCAGAGCCAGAGGCAGTGGTCAGCAGAAATCACTGTCCACCACCCAACCCACCATATCCAGAGTACACATGCAGACTGGCCACTTTAGGGAGTACACCTGCATTCACACTGTCATTGCACAAGCACTGCCCCCCAGTGATGATAGACCCAGTGAGACACAGTGAACGGCCATGGCATCTGCAGCATCCTCACGCTATGAGAAGCATCCTAGGTCCCATGTCCAACATAGCAACATGCAAAGCACTCAGACCAGTTCTGCTGAGAGGAGGAGAGCTGGCATGTGGGGGTGTCACCCTCCAACACACAGCCCAACCATAGGACCAATTTCATGATATCCAGGTGAGAGATGAGGCCTCCTGTCCTCTAGGTAACCCTCACTGAGTGGAGCTTCTTGAAGCTGATTTACAGACAGAGAGAGAGACAGTGAGTGCAGGACTGTCCTCACATCCCCAGAAAACTGCTGGAGCACTGGAGGAGTCTGACCCTGTGGGGCCCCAGGATCTGTTTTGAGCCTTTGACCTTTGAGCACAGCTTTGGTAGGTTCAGCACGTTGGCAAGGCCACTGCTGTACGCCCCCCGACCTATGAGCAAAGCTTGGGTCGACTCAGCATGTTGGCAAGGCTTATTTTTGTGTGCTCCAGAGACTGCGGTAGCCTTGCTGGGAAGCGACCCCCCTCTGTCTCCCTGATATACTACTATAAAAGAATTATATAGCTCTCTTGAATATGTGATAAGATTTCCTAAAAGTCCCCCGACCACTCCACTTTGCCCTGATCACCTACTGTTAATTACAATGCTTCATCCCTGCGGTCACAATGGAGGGTATGCTGAAGTTCTATCTAGGCACAAATCTTCTTGACCTTTGGAAGGCCCTTCAAGATACATTTAACATAAGCTTAAAAATAATCTTTTCTTTACATAAAATAGGATTATGCCGAAACTGGCCCAGGACACCCCCGCCCTCACCAAGTGAAATAGATAAATATATTAGGATTCCTTAAATTAAGTTTTAGAACCCTATAAAACTATATAAGTATCATTCTTTATTGAGATCCATAAGAACTAATATCTATACTTGAGATTTTCTTTTCTCAGTATCGTGCTCAGTAATCACAAGATGGCTGCTCTCGTAATTATCTCAGCTTGCTGGAGCTGCTTTCCCGAAACTACATTCCATGAAGACCCACCTCCATCAAACAAACAATTGTAGAACTGCAATAGACCCACCCTTAATCCAACCCTGAATGGAACCTATGTTCCCTATTGTTAAAACTTTATGAACTGATAATTAGAACACATAGCCCCTCACCCACTTACTTGCATGTATCACATTTTCAATAAAAAGGCACAATAATTCCTAGCAGTTGTCACTCTTCAGAGAGCAATCTCTGGGGGTGTCCGACTGAGGACGTGCACGAAAATGACACCAAGGCCTCAGTCTCCCCCTCCTGCGCCACCTCTGACGAGTCAACCCACCCCCGCCGAGGCTGGACCCTGGCAGAGCACAGCTTTTGTGACTGACCTCTGAGGCCAGAGGGAAGAGGGCCAAAGGACAAGTGCATACCTCTGTAGAAGCCAAGGGCCTACTAGGAACACAGCCCACCTGTGCCGTGAGGCAAGCCGAAGAGTCTCACAGGTAGGTCAGAGGTCACCTGAGAGTACCGTGTGAATCTGGACAGATGGCTGGGCAGTCAGACTGCCCCAGTGCACCACCCCCAACTAGCATGGCTGGAATTAGTGTGCCAGACAAGGGTTGAAAGCCATTGACACCAGGTACCTGTCTGAGGCCAAATAAGACTTCCCAAGAGCTCCCAGAGGAGACAGCCTTTGAAAAAGCCTGGCCACACTCAGGACACTCCTCAAAATGTGTGGGACTGGCTAGCTGAGGAGAGGGAGAAGCCCCTGGCACCAGAAGGTTCAGAACAAGAGCATGGACCATCATCAGTTCCCACGTGGGTCCCGAGTCGGCTGTGATCAAGTGCTCACCAACACCTCCAACCTGCTATAGATGAAACAGCGGGAAACATCTAACAAAGAAAAAGACACATTCTAAGAAAGTTGAGTATGGACCTTCTCTTAGAAAAATTATTGGAGGACTTATTGTCTAGGTGGGGATCTTCCAGCTTAAGACATGAGAAGCATGTCAGATATATTTTAAAGAATTTGGGGCTCTAATCTCAATAGTAGAGTCCATGCTCATTGCTCATGTGTGTGTGTGTGTGTGTGTGTGTGAGAGAGAGAGAGAGAGAGAGAGAGAGAGTATATATGTGTCCCAATTACTGACACCATAAGCCAACCCTCAAGCCTATAAGCACATATGCCTGCTCCACAGCACCCATCACACGTGTCCAGGGAGTCCAGTGGGTAAGGACACAGCTGCAGAGAGAGGACAAGGGTCAAGGAAGTTTCTCCTAGAGAGCAGAACCAGGTCCACACAAGAACTTGTCCTCCACCAGGGCAGAAGAGGTCACATGGGCTCCCAGGAAGGTGGCATCATTGTGAGTAGTCACTGAGCACCCCCTTCCTGCTCTCCCCCAGCAGGGAGTATATACTGCCCCAATCCTAAGACTCCTCTGAAGAGGTTTGGGGAGGTTTGCAGACCACCAGGGGATCAGTTTGCTTGCTTTGGCTCATCAATCTCGCCACAGCAGAGAGCCTAAGCTTAAACTGATGGGGTCCAGGAGTGGTGGCTCTATGACTAAATCCAGGGTCTGAGTGATATTCAGGGCATGTCTGATTTAAGTGTGGGTGGGTATGTTCTACTCAGAGGAGAAAGGCAAGTTGGTATTTAGTGGACAGAAGGACTAACTGTGGCAAGAGTGTTTTAGCTGATTTCCAAATTAGTACCCTCTTCTCTCTGAGCACACACTGGGACTGCCTCCAGCCTCACTTCTGCCTCCATGTAGCCATGGGGCTGAGTTCTGCTCAATGCGGTATGACATGTGACACTGCTAAGCCTGACCATCCAGTGTCACAGCAGATCCCTGAAGCTCTCCGCTGTCTGCAGACAGGATGTTCCCTCTCACCCAGAGCTGCTTCAGAGCCAGTTGTTCGGACAGCACAGGCATGACATACCAGCCACCAGAAACACTCATCGTGGGTTTTTCAAAATTTGCTAAAGGATATGTGCACTCACTGGAGACAGAGGGAGAGAGGGAACGTGAGAAGGCACTCCTGCTCCAAGGAGACTGGGCATGCTGTGATCCCTCTCCTCCTTCTCTGCCTCCTTTCGGGATTTTGGCCATGCACTGTCAGGTCTGGATTCGAACTGTGCAGTCAGCCATGGGGGACCCAGCTGCCTTCACCACCATGCCACTGGGTGGCCCTCATTTTGAGTTTTATATGAATGAGAAGTAAACTGGAATGGGTGGAAATGCTTTTAAACATGGAGAAAAAATATTCAGGTAAGGAATTCATTGTGCTGGTCTCTGAACACACCCCAAGTCGTTACTGGGACTGCTCTTGCAACAGCCCTGTGTCGGGGCCACTTTTCTAACTCAAAGGGAGAGTCTGGGTCCACAGTGATCCAGAGCAAGGCAGAGGAGAGAGACCACAGCGAAAGACAAGGTGGTTTCAAGATTAACTCCATGAAGGCAAAAAGTGATCAAAAAGGCAGGGACCAGAGAAAGCACTGAGAGTCCTCAGAGCTCTGGTGTAAAGCAGGGGAGGTTTGGGCATCCAAGCAAAAGATAGATGAGACCCAAGCCAGTTTTCCACATTGAAAACAGCGTGATGCCCGGAGTCAGGACCCGCGGACCAGAACAAAACAGAGTCCCCCAGATGACGGCAACAGGGGTCTGAATTCCTTCCAGTGTCCCTGACTGCTGGTGTAGAAGGTAAGGGTGAAGCTCCAGGAATAACGGTTTGGAGCCCATTTTCTGCCACCACCATGCTCCAGACTCAAACCTGGGATCAAGAAGTTTGCTCAGAATAAGGCTGATGATAGACGCTTAGCTCCCCTCCCTCAGAAGGAAGTGGAAAATGGCCACAAAAATGCATCGAACCAATGCACACACATATACCCATACCCCCACACACATTCCATATACATGAGGTACACACATGCACTTACACCCTCATATACACACATGCACCAGACACACACAGTATGCACCCACTACTCACACACACACACACCATGTACACACAGTATACACACGCACTTACACCCCCATATACACACAGTACACACACTTACACGCCCATATACACACATGCACCAGATGCACACAGTATACACACACTATTCACATACATACATATACCATGAACACACAGCACACACGCACTTACACTCCATATACACACATGCACCAGACACACAGAGTACACACACTACTCACACACCCATGCCACATACGCACAGTACACACACTTACATCCCCATGTACACACATGTAACAGACACACACACTATACACACACTATTCACACACACATACACTTGTACACACATCCCCATACACACAAATATACATGCACATATGCTCCCATGTACACACACATGCACCATACACACAGTATACACACACTACTTACCCACATATATACAAACACATCCCACACTCATATATGTACATGCCCATATACATAGACACACCATATACACACAGTATATACATTCAGATACATCCCCATGTACACACACATGCACCATACACACACAGTATACATATACAATAGCCACACATATACTCATACACACACCATATACACACAGTATATACATTCAGATACATCCCCATGTACACACACATCCACCATATCCACACAGTATACATACACAATACCCACACATATACTCATACACACACCATATACACACAGTATATACATTCAGATACATCCCCATGTACACACACATCCACCATATCCACACAGTATACATACACAATACCCACACATATACTCATACACACACCATATACACACAGTATATACATTCAGATACATCCCCATGTACACACACATCCACCATATCCACACAGTATACATACACAATACCCACACATATACTCATACACACACCATATACACACAGTATATACATTCAGATACATCCCCATGTACACACACATGCACCATACACACACAGTATACATACACAATACCCACACATATACTCATACACACACCATATACACACAGTAGATATGCACACAACCTCACATACACGTATGTGCCATATACACACAGCATATATACACACACAGCATACATACACAACCATACACACATGATGCACACAAATACTACCTACATACTTATACATACCCCTCACATGCGCACTCACACACACACATTCACCATACACAGTATATACACACACGTGGGTACATATACTTATACCCTATGTTCATACTCACCATACGCACACAGTACATACATGAGCACACACTATCACACACAGATACACACCATACACACACCTATCTTACACACATTATATATTCACACAGAGACACACATATCCACACACACATACACACTATACATGCACACATACACCATATACATAGTATACACATGTACACACACCACATACACATATACATACATACATATCATACACATGCACACAATCTCTGGCCTAGGTACACCGTACTGTATAAATTGAAATTCTTTTCCTAAGTCATCCCCTCAAGCAGATCTCTTTCCTAAACTACAGAGGTGGTGAGTCTCCGTTCACAGATCAGAAGCTGCCCGAGTCAATGGCCGGCCTAAATGACACATGTTTGTGTCACTTTTAAGCCATTCCTTCTTCATTATCCCCCACAACGTGCCAGACGCAGCGCTGGGAGTTCGAGAAACTGGACGTGGAAGACATCACTCCTTACCAGTGGGCTTCCAACCAGATGCCTGTGGTTGCTGCGGCCCTGCAGGCTCGCCTCCTTGGTGCTGTGGCAGCTGCCACGGTGGCTCTGGGCTTCAAGGTGACCCTTACCTGAGTAGTCCCTGAACTCTACAGTCCTGTGCGGCCCCTCCCCTCCCCAGTGGCTCGGTAGCCCACCCACCTGGGGGCACACTGGGGCATGGGGGGCAGGTGAGGGCTGGTGAGGAGCACCTGGGAGCTGCTTGGCCGGCGTGACACGCCCCAAGTCCCTCTCCACCCAGACGCCGGCGCCTATTTCTATCAGAAATCTCAGGAGTGCACATCTACGTTTAGATAAGTGGCACTAAAATAAAATGGACTGTAATTATTGTTACAGATTACAGTAATTACAGAGGGGGAAGGCCGACTAGATTAGCATGCCCCGCCCCTACCAGGACCGGCTGCGGAAGGAGATGGAGCAGCTCTGGCTGTCACTACGTCACTATGGCCTCCCAAGGCCCAGCTGCAAAGGGCAGGTGGAGGAGGAGGGTGGTGGGGAGGGGAAGTTTTCAGCCTGAAAATAAACCAGTCATTCGGGAATGGGGCCTCTCACTAGCCTGTCCCCACATCACGCCCGTGAGAGACTCGTGATATGGAGAAGCCTGGCCCTCTGTCCCCAGATCTCCAGCCATCCCCGTCTGTGCCTCGGGAGTGCAGCATCCACCAGGGACAGCCATGACATTGAGCAAGTTCCCCCGACTCGGAGCCTTGCTCTCTGCTTGGGGAGTGGGGACCATTCCCACTCACGGGATGCTGTGCAAGATCACCACGCGGAGCATCCAGGACAGACCACCAGTGAGAAGGTGGGGGCCAGTGGACATCACGCTCCCCCTGCCCTGGCTGCTCCTGGCTCTCCAGTTCTGCAGATGCTCCTGGGCTGGGCCTGCTGTCCTGAAGCTGAATAATCGTCCTTCAGTGGGCAGACAGCCCACGGCTGCCTTGACCATGGACTTCACATTATCCTCTGAGTCTGCTGTCCACCAGGTCCCACTCATGGGAGGCCCCCTCAGGCCCCCTCCTGAGCACACCCGGTCTCATCTGCACTGGATAGCACATTCAAGCAGGACTCTGACCATCAGGGCCTCATCCCTCCACCAGGAACTAGAGCCATGAGGACCCCTAGGCTGAACTGAGGGCTCACCGCTGAGTACCTCCTGTCTGACAGGCTCCGGTTCCCGCGGGATTCTGCCCAACTCTGGACACCTACCACTCCTGGGGGCTTCATGGGAATGCTCGGATGTCTGGCCCGGCCCACTGCCCCACCATCTGGATCTCCACCAGCCTCAGACCAAATTCCCCTGGCCGCTCTGCCGCCCGCTGCAGGCCTGAGTAGCTGGGTGTACGGCCAAGGCCCCAGTTCTCTAGACTTCTTTCCTTGTCAGCCAGGGGCCGCCAGGCTACCAGCCATGCACTGTAAAGTTACTTCTTCCAAGTGACGCTCTGCTCCTGGGTGTGGACTTCTTTTCTTCTCAGCCAGGGGCCGCCAGGCTGCCAGCCATGCACTGTAAAGTTGCTTCTTCCAAGTGACGCTCTGCTCCTGGGTGTGAGGTCTCCGCCAGCTCACAGCAGCCATTCCAAGGCGCTCTCCAGGGTTTGGCCCTGGTTACCCTCTCTGCTCTCATCTCCAATTACTCCTGCAAACACTTATCCCTTCACAAGTATCTGCTTACTCATCGGTCACTCCCTGGAGACCATAAACTTCATGGAAAAAAAAAAGAAGTTACTGTGCCTCTTAATTACTCCTTAGCAGAGTGTCTGACACGCAGTAGACACCAATTAAGAGTTGATGAATGATTGAAAAAAATCAAGAATTATTGACTGCCTAGAAGTTTGCCAGCCTTTTCCTTTTCCGCTTTACTCCTCAGTGGGGGAAACTTTCTATGGAATATGGTCAAAGGCAGGGAGGTGCAGTGAGAGGGCCCGAGAGGCAGGTGCTGCAGTGCTAGACAGGGAGAGGAGAGTTAGGTCAGCACGGCAAGAGGGAGCGGGCATGGCCGATTACCAAGGTGGCCTCGATTGACGGCCGAGACACAGGCTGGAGGCGACGCGCTGTGGGACCTGGCAGCACAGGCAGCTCTGGGCTCTGCCACTCACTGCACCCCTCGGCGCTGTGGCTTAGTGAAAGAGCATGTTCTTAATTCCGAATGGCCTCATTGCCTGCACGGTTGCCGTTTCTGCAAGGGAGAAACCGCTGGCTTGACGGGGGGCTGACCACTTGGCTTGCATTCTTAGATTATTACCTCTGCTGCTGACATTCACCAAGAAAAAGTAAGTCCAACTCAAACTGAACACAATTCAACCACTGTCTGTGCTGCTACTGGGCCTGTTTCAGTCCCCAGGCTCGAGGGCCTGCCCCATGGCCCTGCCCCCTGGATGAGAATCAAAGCACAAATGTGTCTATGATGCGGAGCATCAGCAGTGCTGTCACAGGAACCTGAGGCCCAGCCCCACCTGCCCTACCCCTGTCCCCACCCGTCCCCACCAGTCGCCCCCTGGAAGCTAGCATGCCCAACCTGTCCAACCAGTCTCAGCCCTGGGCACGGTGATACTGAGCTTCAGAAAGATAAGCACTCGAGACTCACAGGTCCTGCCTCCCCTCCCATGCAAGATGTCACCAGAGGCACCCGCTGTGGCCTCCACTCCCTCACAGCGTCCCGTGGCTGTCTTTCAACGGCAGTGTCTGAGTGGAAGCGTGATCAGTCTGATCTGGACTGTGCCCTGAAACGGCGTGGTCAGATCTCAAGGGTAAGGGTCAGGCAGTGATGTCCTCCAGGTCCTAGGCCCCCCGTCTTCTCTTTAGAGGTCCCACTACTGGGTAAGCTGAGGCAATGGTGGGAGGGGTCCTGCCTGCAGCTACGTCCCCTGCAATCCTCAGAGAGACCGTGGTTCCAAACCACTGGCTGCTAAACTTCATGGAGGCAACTCCTGGTCCCGGAAGTCTGAGGGCACCTTGTAAAGGATGCCTGGCTTCCTGCTGCTCCTTCCCTGCTCCTATCCTCATCCCTTGAATCCTCAGGGGCTCCCTCAAATACACGGGCCCCTATTTGAGCTGCCCCTCCTTCTCCTGAGGCGTGGCCGGTCCTAACTGCAAAAACAAAGTCTCCCACTGAAATAGAGCCGCTCGACCAGGCGCCCACTGGGCGTGGTGAGGCGCCGCTGCTGAGGAGGCAGAACCATTGAGCCCCGTTAGGCACTGCTGTGTCCTAAGAGTGCCAGCGTCTCCTCTGGACCAGCCTCAGAGCCCGGCTCTCACACAGAGGCCCTCGGATCTCCAACAGAGAGGAATTATGAAGCCAAAGCACGGTCCCAGCCGCACCTGCATTGCCACCAGACCTCTGAGTACTGCCACCAGACCTCTCCGAGTACTGCCACCAGACCTCTCTGAGTACTGCCACTAGGTCTCTCCGAGTACTGCCACCAGACCTCTCCGAGTACTGCCACCAGACCTCTCCGAGTACTGCCACCAGACCTCTCTGCTGTCACTAGACCTCTCCGAGTACTGTCACCAGACCTCTCCACTGTCACCAGACCTCTCCGAGTACTGCCACATCAGGCTTGCTGTCCTCTCCCTCTGCACGAACACGGTTCCTTGGCTCCTTATTGTGGCTCCTCCCATCAGTATTCAGGTTCCGGTCTGTGTTCTACCTCCCCGGGAACAACACGCATCACTCTCAGCCCGGCCGGGCGGTCTCTGTCGGAGTCCTGGTGTCCTCAGCATTTACTGCGGCCCTCAGTTATTGTGCATAGGCGCGTTCTTGCTCATGGTCTGTCTCCCCCAAAAGACATAAACTTCATAAAGCAGGGGTGCATCTGTCTGCCCATCGTCCCACCTGCCACCCTAGCATGGTGGCCGGCCCAGAGCAGGGTCAGCGCACCTGCTGGCCACCCATGGGAGCCCGCTCTCCAGTGACAGGCAAACACGCATTGTTTCCAGTCGGAAGTCATCACCAAAGGCATCCCTGGCCTAAGTGTCTGGGGAGCTGTGTCTTCTCTGGGTCACTGGCTTCGTTTTTAGGAAAAGCCCGACACCCGCGTGGGGCTGTTTCCTGCTCACCAAGGCTAGGAGGAGTCCACGTGGTCATGAGCCTTCCAGAGACAGCCACCCATACAGTTGCTGCAGCCCTGGCTGCATTCTGTGGCCTCAAGCCTTCAACCTGCCTGGGCAGCAAGACCCGGGCAGGGGTGAGCAGGGGTGGGCAGGGGTGGGAGGCGGCGGGGCGCATGTGCATCCACACGCAGCCTTCCACCAGTTCCACCTTGTCTCCCTGCCCTCATTTTCTCTGTGCCCTGATTTCCCCCATTTCTTGATTAGGAAAAAAAAGAAAAGAAAAGAAAAAAAAAAAGAAGAAGAAAAGAAGAAAAAAAAATAACCACTGCAGTGTCCATTAAGTATTTCTGTAAGCTACCACTAATCCTTTTCTGGAATGAGGCAGCGTATAAATAAATAAATAAAAATAAATAAATGGGCTCCGTCTTCCCCCAGGGTGCCCCTCTCCTTCTGGATTTAGGTCATCTGCATGTCTATTCATGATCTATTTTCGAATTTCAGGATTCTGCCTGCATAAGCAGGACCGCAGAGCTGGCTCTGGGCTGAGACACCTGCCAAGGCAGCGGCAGGCTGCGGCATTTCTTGATTAGGAAAAAAAAGAAAAAAAAAAAAAAAAAAAAGAAGAAAAGAAGAAAAAAAAAAATAACCACTGCAGTGTCCATTAAGTATTTCTGTAAGCTACCACTAATCCTTTTCTGGAATGAGGCAGCGTATAAATAAATAAATAAAAATAAATAAATGGGCTCCGTCTTCCCCCAGGGTGCCCCTCTCCTTCTGGATTTAGGTCATCTGCATGTCTATTCATGATCTATTTTCGAATTTCAGGATTCTGCCTGCATAAGCAGGACCGCAGAGCTGGCTCTGGGCTGAGACACCTGCCAAGGCAGCGGCAGGCTGCGGTTCCGCACAGGTGGGTCCCAGGCCTGGGGGAGGATGCCCAGTCCACGGAGCAGCGGGGAGCGCACCGCCCCAAGCCTGGGGCAGCGCCGCAATCCAAAATAATGAAGAATCCAGAGTTGGATCCCCCTGGACCTCAGCTTAAATGAATAGAAAATGGGAGTGTGGGCAAGGACCACCTCTGAGGGCTATCCCTGAACACGTGTCTCCCAAAGCTCCGGGGAGAGTGCCTGGGGCAGAGTGGGGGCCCTCCTGTCAGACATCCCCTCTAGGAACACGGCAGGCTTCAGACAATGCCTTTTCTTTTTTTAACATTTAAAAATTTGCACTTAATTACTGTACATCTTGTAGCCATGGCCTCACGGATTCCTTTGCCAGGGCTAAAGCAGCGATTCCACGCTCAGGTGTCGGAATGGAGAGGAAGGGGGTGAGCGGGCCTCAGCTAGGCCATCTCAGGGCTCGAGTCAGGTGACAGCAAAGGGTGGGAAGTGAGCAATGCCCAGGCCCCAGCCTTGGCCAGTCCTGGAGGTCTCTGCTGGCCAGGGCACTCTCGTAAAATGCAAAGCTATGGCCCACACGTGAGTGTGGTGCATAAGAACCAGGGTGATCGGCTGCCACCCACCTGCTTCCCCCACCGGAATGCTCAGGCCCACACGGCAGCACCCTCTCCAGCCTGTGCTCACACCTGCTCTCTCCATCTGCAGAGAGGCCTCTCTTTCCCCACGCCCTTCCGGGCACTGCTTCAGGCCTCAGCTGAGGTGCCCCTCTGTCCAGTTTTCCCTTCTGCACGGCCCCACTCCCCAGCTGCAGGCCCACTGCATGTTCTCCAGGACCCCAGCTCCCACCAGCCATGCAGAGCCTAGCTGTATCTGTCCTCCAGCTCCAGCCCTGGGGGGATGGGGGCATGCCTCCTTTGTCCCCCGGCACTCCCCTGCACCCGGCCCCATGACTGGCAGGGACCGGGAGCTCAATAAATATAGACTGAGCAGAGAATGATTAAAGGGGATGACACACAGTCTGCCAAGCACCAGCAGTTTGTCACCAGGCAATTGTCCTCAGGGGACCTGGCTCCACACCCAGGGGCCATTTAAGGCCTTGAAAAGGGAAACTAGAAAGAAACAAACAAGGTGTGTGTGTGTGCTGATCACAGGACAGACAGGTTTTGGAAGGGATTTGGAACTGTCACAGTGACGGGGCCAGCTGGACAGGTGGGGGTGGGGCGGGGATGAGGGGTCAAGCCCCAACCGCATGTGGGACCAGGAAGTGCTGGGGCAGAGCAGGAGCCACCTCCTGGGGCTGTCTGGGCCTAACCCTGACCCCGACCCTGACCCAACCCTGACGCTAGCCACTGGCCTCCTGGCTTGGCCAGGCACACAAGGCGTGGATGCCTACTGCCACCCAGTCGGCACCAGGAGCAGGACAGAGCTGGTGCGGACAGACGCCTCGCCTCGACACACATACTGTCCCTGAGCTGGCACCCTGCCTGCCTCCCTCCTCCCCAGGAACCCCGTTTTCACAGACGCCTCTCCTGGAGCTTGTTCAAGCCCTCCTCAAGGGCTGCTCTCAGCCTCCCAGCCCAGGGCCCTTCTCCTGCCAGAGAAGCTTCCCAAGAGGCCACCCAGGCCCCCACACCCAGAAGCATAGCAGAGAGGCTTCCTGGACTTTGGTCCTGGTTTCCTGAATGCCTGGAGGCAACTTGCTCACTGCCCCCTGCTGCCTGCTCCTAATCCTGCCTTTCCCAGGGACAGGACTAGAAGACAGAGAGGGCCTCACCCCTTCACCCCGGACTCCCTGATGCTAGCCACTGGCCTCTTGGCTTGGCCAGGCACACGTGGCTGGACGCCTGTCACCACCCAGTCAGCACCAGGAGCAGTGCATAAGGACAGCTGCCAGGCAGTGACACCTGGGCTGCGACAGCCAGCGCCGAGCGGACACAGAGGTCCCGAGCTGAGGTGCTGCAGGGAGCCCGTGGGAGTGAGTGTCACCCCTGGAGGCCATTCAATACCCAGAGCAAGGGGACTGAGCAGGGCCGAGGCCTCACTGTGGTCTCCGGCCACACTGCAGCCGCAGGGGACACCAAGAAGCGGAGGGCAGAGCCAAGATGTGACATGGAGACCAGACCTTGGGGGAATTTCCAGAGTGTTCCTTGAACTCTGAAAATTATGGAGAGACACACGCCTGGACCAAGTGGGTCACTCGGGGCAGAGCCCCCGACACCCAGGAAGCTGAGGCTCGGGCAGCAGCAGCCCCCACCCCGGCCCGCATGCCTCCGTTAGCGGGACCTGCTCCTTGGAAGGTGGGCAGCAGAGCTGTCAGGAAGGAAGCGGCACACACGTACGGACAGAATTTCCCCAAGAAACAGGAGGGGAGAGAGAAGCCCGGGGGAGGAAAGGAACCACAGAGAACGGCAGATCCAGAAAACGTAGAATCCATTGCAAGGAATTATCTCTTGGGGGGAAGATTAAGAATTCAGACAAATATTCTCCCTAGTCTCAAAGAAGTTACAGATAACATGGGCTCTCGAAGGGAAAAGAAACCTAAGAAGAGATACAAGAGTTCAAAGAAAAGATTATAAAACAACAGACGGAGATGAAAAAGCAAACGGTGGAGCTCAAGAAAGGGATGAAACCAGGGGACCCTGGGTTTCTCAGCTGAGTCACACGGGAGCTGGCGGGGGTCCGGGAAGGAAAGGGGTGCACGAGGAGGCCTGGACAAGAGGCCTAGGAGCTGGGCTAGCGGAGCAGTGCCCAGACAGAGCCTCGCCTTGGGGTCTCCGTGTGTTCGAGAGCTAAGCTGTACTAGGCCCTCCTCCCAGGCAGGCGGAGCACCCTTGGGCCTAGGACCTCAGCTTCCCTGAAGCCGTTGCCCACGCTGCGAGAGACCATCACTAGTGACCAGTGCCACCTCTCGGGAGCTGTCCTGACATGTGACGCTTCCCAGGGCAGCAGTGACTGCAACGGGAAGGAACACGCTGCAGCCCTCAGCTCTGAAATGTGCCGTCCCTGCCTCTGTTTGCCGCCACAGGACTTGGGGCCTCCAGTCAATCTCCTATTGATGTTTCCGCCAGGGGAGGGCGCCTGGCAAGGTGCCTTTCAGTAGTTTTAAAATGATGGCTTCCTCTTGGCTGAACTTCATGAGAAGCCGTCAGACGCTGGAAGCCAGAGCCCTCTTCCCTGTTGGAATGTGTCCTCTGGCAGGGGACAGGGTTCACTGCTCTGGGGTCCTTCTCACAAGCAGAGCGAGAGCTGCTGCAGGCTGGGGACCTGGTTCCTCTCCCGGCCCTCGTGCTGGCTAGACGAAGTGACAGCTGCTGCCCTGTCTGGGAACCAACACAACAGGGCCGCTTCAAAGGCAGGGCCAGCACCCGCCTTCCAGATCTCTGTCAACTTCCCCTTGAAACGGAAGCTTCTCCTTCCCTCTGCCCCAAAGGGACGTCGGGAATGACAGCCCAGGGTGCACAGGGAGGAGATCATAATGACCCTGAGTCAGAGTCCCAGTCCATCAAACATGCCCCTACAGGGTCGGCAAGGCAGAGGAGCCAAAGGGCAGGGCGGCCGAGGTGCATGCCCCTCAGAGGGCTGGCGGGAGGTTCCTAAACATCGCAGATGGATCACAGGCCCGCTCCAAGGCCAGCGGTGGGTGCCCACGGTGGGGCTCTGCCATACCCTTGCCTCACCGGGCTCCAAGTGGCTTTGTTAAGGTCAGACATATGGCCGGTGCCAAGCCCAGGTGTCTCTTACCCTAGAGTGGAGGCCCACTCTCTGGAGCTTGGCACCCACAGACGAGCCTTGGCGGCCTCCCCGGCCTGTCCTCCATGATCCCCTCCCAAAGAGCTCGAGGGGCTG
>NW_006159718.1:1984688-1986485 GCF_000334495.1 Tupaia belangeri chinensis
GGAGGTGAGTGAAGGGTCAGGCCCGCGCTCGGACCGACAGTGGGCACGCGCGGTCGGCCGCCCCTCGCAGTGCTGCCGGCCCTCAGGCTGCACTTTCCCTGTTACGGTCACTGGCACTCACCTTGACAAGGCGGAGCACGTGGCAGACACCGCAAACGAGCTGGTCGCGTTAGAAAGAGCAGCGCTCCAGGCGACGATGGCGAGATGGAAAGGAGCGTGGGAGGCCATGCCTGTGGGAAGGAACCTCTCTGCTCTTAGGGTGAGCTATCCAATCCAGCCTCGTCCAACGGGAAGCCTACAGACTTAGCACCTCGCTGACAGTACTGGGCCCAGTGCGCAGTGACCGCGGAGCCTGCAGCCACAGCCACAAAGCCCTGCGGTACACAGACCTGGGAAGGACACTGAAAACAACTAACACTGAACGGATGCCTTAGTGCGGACTTCAGATCTGCTAACGTGTGTGGTGGCTCACGATAACCCGGACTGAACGTATAGCACTGCCCATACGTAGCTCCCCGGGCCCTTCCTTCAGGAAACAGCCCCTCGAAGCGCCGCTCACAACGCACTTCAGGGAGTGCAGGATTGATCTCTGTGGGGACAGGAGTTCCAGGGTTTGTTCTTACCCAGTGCAGGCTATAGATTCTCCCCCGCCGAGGTTATCTGGTTAGCCTCCACCCAGCCTGCCACAGCGGCGTAAATACCAACTCTGTCACCCTCACTTCAGCAACTCGACCCGATCAGGAGCCTAATCACTGGCGTGACTTAGGAAGCCGTAGGGTGGACGCCGCAAACCTGTCTCCACCCCTGAGACTGCTGATCATCCGTGCAAGCAGAGAAGCGCGTCAGGCAGCAACCACGCTCAGGACTGGGCTCAAAATAACGTCGGTGGTGAGGCCCGTGGGTGTGTCTCTAGCCTGCCACATCGGGAGTGGGGCCCATGGGTGTGTCTCTAGCCCTGTCTCTGAAGGGCAGCCAATGACATCCCCCCACATCCAGCACAGATACTCATGAAAGGGGTCTCCCAGGAGGAAAGCCATTCGCACTGGAGGACACCCCCAGATGCCTGCATTTACCATATCACAGACACCAGTGTGCCAAGGGCCGCCAGGTTAAATCACTTTCCGGGCACCCACTAAACTAGGTGCTATTTCTCTCCACCTGCTCTGACGGGGCTGCCACAGTGGCACGTCACGGTTTCACTGTCCAGCCAGCATCGGGGTGTGGCCAGCACTGACCATGAGTGCCAACACAGACAGGGCCCATGAGGGTCACAGCCCCAGAGGGCAGCCCCTGCACCTGCCCACTGACCCACGAGGCAACACGGCCATGCCCTGCAGGTCACACCTGTGCAGAAGAGTAAGGCCACACACTGCCAGGTGATGGCTCTTCCTGCCCCAGAGAGGAAGCGTGCCCAGTGGAGTTACTCGCCGACCTCAAGCACAATTTACACAGGTCTCGGTTTAGAAATGGCAGAGAACACATACTCAGCTTCTAACACGAATATTTATAAAGGCACAGAGATGACAAGAAGATAACTTTTAAAAGAAGACAATACAAGTTGTAAATACTGGTAGAATTTCCCGCAGACCCCAGGTGGATGGACATGGGTTGACCTGTGCCAGAACTGGCCCACCCATGCCCTTCCAAAGGACAAGAGAGCCTCGGGGCCTCCCGCACACGGGAGGCTAGGCTAGCTGCTCGGCCTCTGCGTGTTCTCGAGATCGGAGGCCCAGGGCTGGGGCCACATCGAACAGCGCGCAGCACTTCTTACGACGGCTTCCTGCGTCCGGGGGAGCC